>NW_020837945.1:5753444-6016478 GCF_003676395.1 Aethalodelphis obliquidens | reverse complement strand
GTGTGTGTGTGTGTGTGTGTGTGTGTGTGTGTGTGTGTGTATTTTGTTTGTTTGCTTTTTGGCTGTGCTGCGCAGCTTGTGGGATCCTAGCTCCCCGACCAGGGATCAAACCCAGGCCCTCGGCAGTGAGAGTGCAGAGTCCCAACCACTGGACCATCAGGGAACTTGCTTTTCTAAGTATATTGAGCAGATGTTACATACATAGTTAGAAAATAGTTTATGAGAAGAAATAACATTTCTGTGTGCTTGAATATCTTCTTCATTTTTTTTTAGGACTGATACCATTTCATCCTGTTTTTCCTTTCAGTGAAAGCACGGACAGCTCAGTTGGCCAAGATAAAATGGGTTATAAGTGTTGCTTTCTACATATTGCAAGTAAGTGTCCTATTCTGTCACCTGGGGTCATTGAAGTTGGTAACGGACTGTCCTCCAGAACCATGTGGCCCAGAATCCGGGCCTGGGAATTCTGGCTTTTCCACTTTCAGCTGCTGTGCTGTGTGGTCCTGCTAGCGTGTAACTCTGAACACTCTGTGAATTACTATGTTAGACTAAAATGAAGCCTTTGTTTCGCTTAGTCTCTTTTAGCCTTTGTCTTTTAGAGTTGTTAAATGTTGGGATGTTTTAGCAGATGCGCTTCTCTGGAGTTCTTTCATTTTGCCTTTGTTTCAGTGCAGTGTTGGGAGCCTGGGGGTGTATGGAGTGAGAGAGCTTATTTAGACGTTGTATTTTCTAAGGGGGTCAGTGACTGTAGATATTTAGGCATTGTATTTTCTAAGGTGGTCAGTGACTGTGGCCGTTGCTTGTCACCTGGTGTGCAGACATGTAGGTGACGTGTAGATGCCTGCTCTCAGGCAGGGAACACGTCATTCTCACGTCAGTCCAAGACCTTTGATTCCCAACGTTCTTACCTGGGGGATGTTTACTTGTTCTGTTTGTGGCTGCTTCCTTCAGCCGAGGGTGTGGAAGTGCCGCTCGCACACTTAGTGGCTGCTGTAAATGGTCTCCGAGTTTCAGTCCTATGTGTGATCTTTCCTGGGGGAAAAGATTTGCGCCCAGCCCCCCCAAAGCCCAGGTGGTTTGGGTTTGTTTGAGGACATTGATCCTGAGGCGTTGTCCCTTTGGTGCGAGAGCGGTTTCACAGGGAGAGGAGTTGAGCAAGCCGCGGTCTGAGGTCCGATCGCTCGAGTGGCACGTTCAAGGCCACGAAGGGGATGGAAGACAGCTGCCCGAGCGCTGCTGGGAAAGGAGGAGAGGGCAGGCAGTGCTTCTCGTCCCGCCACTTAACCTCGCAGAGGGCTCACCTCTGCACTTGGGTGTGTGGGTGAGAGCGGTAGCTAGTTTTTCAAGGATCTGAGAGGCGTGAGGTCACTTTTGTCACTGATGAGGTGTAGTTAGCGTAAGCTGGCTGCTTAGAGGAGGTGCTCAGTGAGGAAAGAACACTTACGCTGGGGGAGACCTTGGTTACTCTATCAGCTAATCTGGTAGTGTGTATGTGCTGGCTGTGAGGACTGGATGGGTAGGGTTTGAGGTCACCGATCTGGAGAGTTTCCTTGGTTTGTTTCCATGTTTCCTCGTCTTCCGTGGTGATCGGTTGTGTGCCTGGCGGGATGTTTCCACTCACCAGTCGTGTCTTTGCAGGCTGCCCTGATGGTCACACTCATCTGGACGTACTACTCTGTCCCTGTGGCCGTGGTGCCGAGTCGGTGGATAACTCCACTAGACCGCCTGGTAGCATTTCCCACTGGAGTGGCAGGTACGTGGGCGCTGGCAGACGCGGTGGGAGAGCGTGGCCAGGTTGACCTAGGGGCGTGTGGCGGGAGGTTCGGTCAGCTGAGCTCAGCCTGACGCCCACAGTGAGAGCTCTGCGTCTCCGCCTCACACAGGGCTTGCAGCAAAGGAGCTGACGTCTAGAGGACTTACGTGTCCAGTGTCACCGAAATGTGAAGTAGCAGGGCTACAGTTCAACCCAAGCCTGCCTCCGTGATCCAAGCCCAATACCTGGGGTCTGATACCCCGTTTATTGAAACATCACCTCTGGTTCCCAAATTCTGTGACTCCTTTTCAATTCACGCTATGCTTAGCCCCTCTGCAGCATTTCCTGCTATCGGCCATTCTTTGACTTCTGAAAGAATTTCTTTTGGGTGTTAAAATTAGTACATGTCATCGTAGAATGATTAGAAATATAAGAAAAAACTTTTAAAAAGACTCAGTAGCTGTGGAGAACCGCTCTTAACATTGCAGTATATTTTTTCCAGTTTTCTTTTCTATTTATTTTTGTATGGTTAAGGTTATCTGGCACATACAATTTTTTACCCCTCTTATTATGTAAGTCTTTTTCCACATCAATAAATTTCTTCAGAGTAGAGACGGACGTGCTGCTGGGTGTGCTGAGAGGGCAGCTTAATAAATTTCTTTATTAAGGAATTTTGAATAGCTGTTCTTGATTTGGATGTGTCATAATTTACTAATTTCCCTGTTAAAGGATATTTATTTAAGTCCCCAGTTTTTGCTGTAGAGATGACGCTGCAGTACACATCCTGGTCAGCCAGTCTTTGGTTGTGATTTGTGATCACGCTGGAGGTGAATTGCTAAGTCAAAGGGATGACCGTGTCAAAGATTTCCCATTTAGCCAGGCCCCTTCCTTCCCCTCCCCCTCCCTCTTCCCGGACCCAGCCAGGATTGTTGTAGCTGGTGGCTCTCAGTGTTTCTGAGCTGAGGAGCCAGAGGCCACCCTTCCGGGCATCTTGTGGCCTCTCTTCCTGTCTCTCAGCATCAGTGGGGCAAGAAAGGTGTGGGTAAACATTCCTTCGTGCTTGTAATGCTTTGGTGGGAAGGGAAAAACAGATCATCTGACAGGGTGGTCTTACAGTCTATTAATATCATAAATAATGATGCACATCCCTCTGGCAGGAAAGATAAATTCAAATCATTGTTTGTTGTTTTGAGTAGTTCCTGCTTAGTAAAGAAGGCAGCTCTGTGAATCAGTAGAAAGTCTGCGGGCTTCCCTGGTGGCGCAGTGGTTAAGAATCTGCCTGCCAATGCAGGGGACACGGGTTCGAGCCCTGGTCTGGGAGGATCCCACGTGCCACGGAGCAGCTAAGCCCGTGCGCCACAACTACTGAGCCTGCGCTCTAGAGCCTGAGAGCCACAACTACTGAGCCCACGCTCTAGAGCCTGAGAGCCACAACTACTGAAGCCCGCGTGCCACAACTACTGAAGCCCATGCGCACCTAGAGCCCGTGCTCCGCAACAAGAGAAGCCACCGCAGTGAGAAGCCCGCGCGCCGCAACAAAAGAGTAGCCCCCGCTCGCCACAACTAGAGAAAGCCTGCGTGCAGCAATGAAGACCCAGAGCAGCCCCCCCCCCCAAAAAAGTGATCAATTTGAACCCAGGAAACACAAACTTGGTGTTAGCCCAACACTACTCAAAAAGGACTGAAGTGCTCTATTTCCTAAAGTCAAAGGTAGCAGAGGCAGGAAATGTGGGCGGAACTCCTGGCATGCTCTCATGTTGAATTTCTTTATTTTTAGGTGGTGTTGGAATTACCTGTTGGATTTTAGTCTGTAACAAAGTTGTGGCCATTGTGCTTCACCCTTTCAGCTGAAAAAGAAGATGAATTTGGCTACAGCACTTTCAAAAACGAATTTTCACTTAGGAGATTACAAATCTGATTTATACTGTTTTATTGTTTTGTTTATTTTTGTTTGCTTGTTTTTTTAAAAAAGGAAACACAAGCCACAGGTTAGTTGTTGTTGTTGAACGTGTTTGTTCTTGGACTTCATGTTGAGATTCTTAGAAGAATCGCAGTTTTGTACATTTGTTGTGAGCCATGGAGGCCAGTCTCATGTGTACCAGCCAGCACGGCACCAGATTTGTGATAAGAAGTGTGTGACATTATGGGCTACATGTTGTTACTTGTGATTTGCACTCTCGGCATATTTTAAAGGTCACATTGCCAACTGGAAAGTCAAACTTTTCTAATAACTTAAGTACTTTAAAGACTTTGTGCTATTTTTAATCCAGATTAGAAAGTAACTTAATTTTAATACTACTACTAGAATTTGAAAATTTGTTTTTTAATCTCATGCAGTACTACCAGGAGAATAACACTAATTGACATTGCTTGTGCTTTTTCCTTCCTAAAATGTCATTTGTTGGGCAAGCCTTTGGATGGTGTTATCCACTTATTTGAAGCTGTTAACTTTTCATTACTGTGTTTTATAAATGTATTCATGAGCCCATAATGCATTGTTTTGTGTTTGAACAGTGTGTTTTATATTTAATGTATTTCGAATGAAGGGTATTTTTAAAGCATTTAATATTTATGCTCTGTAGAATGGAACAAACTTAAAAAACAAACTGGGAAGCCTGATTAAGTTAATTTCAACGGCTACATGTTTGCCCTGTCAAGTATAATTCTGCTCAGTATTTTTAAAAACACTTTTTTCTAATTACAAACTTGCAAGTGCTTGTGTGACTTCCTTCCTTACGGCCACTTACTTGCTACGACCGATCGGTGGCAGAGGGCCTGAAACGATCACTAAGTGGGCCACGGCCCTGTGAAGCGAACTTCTAGCACGAGTGTTTAAAAGATCACTTTTGTATCCTTGTGTTCCCTGACAGTGTGATAGTAAGTTCGTTATTATTTCTGGTAATCGAGCTGTGTAGAGACGGAGCACTGTGCTGCTTTAGTTGATGGTCACAGAGTGGGTTTTGGGTTCCCCTCATCACTCAGACTCACCCGGCCCCAGGCTGTTGCAGCTCTGGGAGAGGATGTAGAACTGGGAATACGGCTGTATTTACAGCAAACACCAGTGTCCAGCGTCCAGTCACCTCACAGGTACGTTTTAGCCACAGAGCATGAGCAGATGACCTGCCGAGGACATGATAGCAGCAGAAAGAAGCTTCGGGGTCTTGGGCCCCTTCGAGGCCACAGGCCCTACGTGATTCGTGAACTGTGGCGTGAATGGCAGGTCACACAGTCAACAGTCGGGTGGCCAGGTACGTGCACTGTGGACCATCCTGGGATCACTAATTGGTGAAAGTCTCCCTGACAAGACCCGTATTTATCTCCCAAGGATATGTTCTTGCAATTAATACTGCAAGATTTTTGACAGGTTTTACTGAGGCTAGAGGAAAAAATTTATAATTCACAGCTGTTCACTCTTTCCACATACATTAATAGTTTGTGAAGATGAAATAAGGGAAATTTAAATGTCCATCACATTTCACATTCTTGTGGTTTTTGAAAAATGGTGTGTGTTTTTAAAGTTTTTATTATTTATTTATTTTTGGCTGTGCAGTGGCTTGTGGGGGATCTTAGGTCCCTGACCAGGGATCAAACCTGTGCCCTCTGCAGTGGGAAATCCCTGGTGTTTGTTTTTAAATAGGTAGTAAACGTGGCACTGAATTCAAAAGATACAGAAAGGGATGTGATGAAAGTACATCTTCTGACCTTCTACTGTCGTGTCACCCATTTTTCCACTATTACTAGTTTCTTTATGATTCTTCCCATGGTATTCCATACATTTATGAATATCGATGTACGTGCTTTTAAAATAGCTTTTAAAAAGTAATACCTAGGGCTTCCCTGGTGGCGCAGTGGTTGAGAGTCCGCCTGCTGCGGAGCGGCTGGGCCCGTGAGCCATGGCCGCAGAGCCTGTGCATCTGGAGCCTGTGCTCTGCAACGGGAGAGGCCACAGCAGTAAGAGGCCCGTGTACCAAAAAAAAAAAAAAAAGTAATACCTAAAAAACACCCCCACAAAAACTGTTTGCTTTTTTTTTTTTTAAATCCTACCTGGAAAGTACAGAAAAGGAGTGAGGAAGCAAAGTCTCCTGTGATTCCACAGAAGTGGGACGACTGGTGTTAACATTTGTGCTTTTCGCTCTTTTCTAAAATTTTATGGATAGCTGTAGGTTTTGTGTTTCTATTTAAAATTACTGGGTATAGTTTATAGTTTCATGTGAGAATAGACATCTGTTTGATTTAAAATACATCTAAAGTGGGCTTCCCTGGTAGTGCAGTGGTTGAGAATCTGCCTGCCAATGCAGGGGACACGGATCCGGGCCCTGGTCTGGAAGGATCCCACATGCCGCGGAGCAACTAAGCCTGTGCGCCACACCTACTGAGCCTGCACTCTAGAGCCCGCGAGCCACAACTACGGAGCCCACGCGCCTAGAGTCCGTGCTCCGCAACAAGAGAAGCCACCGCAATGAGAAGCCCGCGCACCACAACAAAGAGTAGCCCCCGCTCACCGCAACTAGAGAAAGCCCGCGCGCAGCAACGAAGACCCAATGCAGCCAAAAATAAAATAAAATAAATAAATATATATAAAAAAAATACATCTAAAGCTCTCATCACGCCAATTTTGTTTGCTTTATATTTATGGTGAGTCAAGCAGGGAAATCTTTATGTACAAACCCACAGTCATTTTTGTATGGGGTTAATACAGTTCTTCTGTTGCCAGTGCAAGTGGGTGGAAAGCTAGCTCAACTAGTTTCCTCTTCCCTGACCTGGCCAGACTTTGTGGCCTCCCATGGTTTTTCTTACACATACATAGCTCTGTGTGTGTGGGGGGGCTGTGTGTGTGTGTGTGTGTGTGTGTGCGCGCGCGCGCATGTGTGTGGTGCGCACACCGGCCCCTCCTGTCCAATCTATATTTTATTGGACCTTTAAGCCTTCTCTGACCGCTTTAGATAATAGTGATTTCTTTTTTCTTCCCTTCCTCGTCAGAACATCTTAAGTAATATCAATATGACTGCTCTGTCAACTAATTTTGTATTGACTTGTGGTGTCTATTGTTGTGTGTTTTTATTTCTAATGTTTTAGATACTTTTGTGATAAAGGGTTTTCTGTCGATGCCGCAAGTGCCTTTACGGCCAGAGACTGTTCCTTAGACTTTTTTATACCCCTTCCAGCGTGTTAAGTCAGTACCCAGGGATATTTAACTTGAAAAAAAACACACATAATGGTTTTCCACTAGGGCCACGTATACCTTTTACAGGGAGTACATTTTCATAGTTGGGGGGTTACCAGTTAACAGGGAAATTTTCTAGGGTGCTGTTTTCTTACCGGTCCTTCATGACAGAGCCTTTTGGTGGTGTCACAAGATTTAAAGCTCTTTGTGTAGTTGGTTTGCACACCATGTGGATCGCAGGGCAGACGGTTCATTTTCTCTCTGGGTTCGCTATTGTTTGTGTGGGTCACCTTTTCTGCCTGCATGTTTGGAATGTAAAGTGTATGCATCCCTCTTTCAACACTCAGAATACTGACTCTTGCCACTGAGTTCAATCTTTTTTTTTTTTTAATTTTTAAACGTGTCACTATTTAAAAAATTTTTTAATAAATTTATTTTATTTATTTATTTTTGGCTGCATTGGGTTTTCATTACTGTTTTAGGTCTTTGTTGCTGCGGCGAGCGCGGGCTACTCTTGGTTGCAGTGCATGGGATTCTTATTGCGGTGGCTTCTCTTGTTGCGGAGCACGGGCTTCAGTAGTTGCAGCACCGGGCTCAGTAGTTGTGGCTCATGGGCTCTGGAGCACAGCCTCAGTAGCTGTGGCCCATGGGCTTAGTTGCTCCGCGGCACGTGGGATCTTCCGGACCAGGGATCGAACCTGTGTCCCCTGCATTGGCAGGCGGATTCTTAACCACTGTGCCACCAGGGAAGTCCCACATCTCTTGTTTTGAAGCTATTATAAATGGGATTGTTTTAAAATTTAATTTCAGATTGTTACAAGTGTACAGAAATTGATTTTTGTACATTGATCTTGTTTTATGTAACCTTCAGAACTCATTTAGCAATTCAACAGTTTTTTAGTGGATTCCGTAGGATTTTCCATGTAAAAATCATGTAATCTGTGAATATAGGTAGTTTTACTTCTTCCTTTCCGATTAATGCCTTTTATTTCTTTTTTGTCTAATTGCTCTGGCTGGGATGTTTGGTATGATGCTGTAGAAATGATGAGTGTGGAATTACTGCCTTTTTCCTTATGTGGTTTGGTATCAAGGTTCTGCAAGCCTCATAAGAATGGGTTGGAGAGTGTTCCTCCTTCTATATTCTGGACTAGATTGCTTAAGATCTGAATTATTTATTCTTTGAATATATCATGAACTTGCTCGTAAAAACTTGCTTGGGTTTTCTCTTATTTTTATTGGAAGATTTTAAACTACTGATTTCAGTGTCTTAATAATGATTCTGGGGTTATTCAGTTTTATATTTCTTCTTGAGTCATATTAGGCATGTTAGGGTAGGGATTTATCCATTTCTTTTCAACTTTCAAATATATTTGGATAGAATTTTTGTAAATACTCTGTTGGTGGTGGAAAATACAAGTTTTAAAGTTTTGGGGTATGGCTTCTGTATATGTCCATTAGGTCAGACTTACCAGTTGTCTTATTCAAATCTTTATCTTTACTGCTGTTCTTTTATTTCCTGAGCCATCCATTACTGAGAAAGGTATATAAAAGTCTGCCGTTATGATGCAGACTTGTAGTTCTGTCAATTTTGCTTTATGTTTTTAAGTTATTGTTAAATGTATGCATGTTTAGAACTCATACAGCTTCCTGGTGGATTGAACTCTTTGTTGTGTTATAGTAACCTGTGTTATCTGTAGCAATAATTTTTGCCTTCAGGTCTTTTTTTTTTTTTTTTACACCAACTTTCATTTGGATGGTATTTGCCTGGCAGACCTTTTCTCACCCTTTGACTTTCTGTATCTCAGTGGCTTAGATATGTGTATAAAAAGCACATGGCTGTATTTTAAAAATCCAATCTATATTGTCTTTTAATTAGAACATATAGCCCATTTACACTTATTGAAATTACTGATATATTTGGTTTATGTCATATTATTTTGTACTTTTATTTTTGTTTGTATTCGTTCCACTTTCCTGTTTTCTTTTTCCTCCTTATTTGTTGTTTTAGGAGAACCTACAGTTCTTTCCTCCTCCTGCGTTTCTCCTCTGTCCCCTTTACAACACACACAGAATACTTAACTCCTGACACTTCTGATCACCAAATGCGTGTGGGTTTTACCCCATAACAAGCAGTTCTCTGGGACACCAGCTGGGTGTCCAACAGTTTAACTCAGTTCTGATACTCTTTTACCTGGAGATGGCATCAGATCCCACAGGTTGAGGGCTCAGTCCCACAAGACTGCCCTCCTCCCCCTTCCCCTGCCCCCCCACTTCAGATGCCAGCCCCAAGTCCAGGTTGTCACCTGTGCTTCTGAACGACCAGCTAGAACTCAGAGGTTCCCATGACCCCCTCCTCAGCTTCGATTAATTTGCTAGAGCAGCTCACAGAACTCAGGAAAACCATTTACTTACTGTTTACCAGTTCATGATAAAGGATGGGATAAAGGACACAGATGCACATCCAGAGGAAGAGAAGCACAGGGCAAGGTATGTGGGGAGGGGCGGGAGATTCCGTGCCCTCTGGGCACACCGGTCTCCCCAGATCTTCATGGGGTCACCAACCCGGAAGCTCCCCAACCCTGTACTTTTGGGATTTTATGGAGGCTGCATTACGTAGGCATGTTCGATCATTAACTCCATTTTCAGCCTCTCCCCCTCTCTAGACAGTGGGGTGCGGAGCTACAGTCTAAGCTTCTAACCAAGACCAGCCCCCATCCAGGAGCCATTCAGGAGCCCGCCAAGAGTCGCGTTCTTAGGACAAAAGACACTCCTATCACCCAGGAAATGACAAGGGTTTTAGGAGCTCCGTGTCAGGAACTGGGGTCAAGGATGAAATACTAGAACCAAAGATGCACCTGGTGGTCTCATCACTCAGTTACCAGGTTTCAGGAGCCCTGTGCCGAGAACTGGGGGCAGAGACCAATACATACACTCTGTTATCTCACAATTACCTTTTGTTTTTCACGTCCCTCTCGCCCATACGTGTTGAAGTTATTTGACTTTTGCTATAGTGCTTATACTAGAAAATTTATCAGTGCTTAAAGTTAATATTCTTCTCTCCTCATCAGCAGTGTAAGACTCACGACAGTTTAGCTCCAGTCTTTCCCTCCCGACGTATTTGCTACTCTTGTCATAAACCTATGTGATAGATACCTGATACTCTGGCTATATCTTACTTTTTTGTAACGCCACGAGTTGTATAAAATGGTAGTGTTCTCTTAGAATTACCAGTCTCTTGCATACGAGACCTTTTATCTCAAATCACTTTCCTCCTGCTTGAAGTTTATCTGTTAGAACAGGGTTAACAAACCACTATTTGCAAAATCAGGGAGCAGCTGGACTTGGCCTATAGGCTCGAGTGTGTTGATTTTATTGGAACTCAGCCATATCCTGAGGTGTCCGGGCTTACTGAAATTATTCCTTTGATATGCATCTTTCCTGTCTAGGGCCTGTGTCCTGTTTTTCTCCATCATGAATCCCCTCAGCAGTCAGGGGCAGCTGCAGTGGCTGATGGTTTTCTGGCCACAGCATCCTTCGTTTAGTGAAATGGCAGGCGGCATTCTCTGTCCACAGTAATAACGCTGATATGTGAAGTTTTCGTAGATCTGACCCAGATATCTGTTGTTCCTGTTGGTTCTCATAGCACCTTGTTTTCTTGTGTCTTTCTCTGACCTCTCTAGGGGAATTTCTTGAGGCCTGGATTAAAGGTAGTTTCTTCCAGAGAGGGTTTGCATCTCCACTGCCCTGGGGGTACTACCAGCCTAAATCGCTTTAAACTTTAAATTACAGAGACCGGGTAACCCAATTTCAGGCTCTCCAATAGGATGAGGGCTGATTAATGTCAACAGAGTTTAAGTTTGGTAGCTCACTCAGGTTGGATGTCCCAGTTTGTGAGAGGGACCTCTTCCTAGGCCCCTACTTAGGCTGGTTTTGTCCCCTGGGTTTTGTCCTGGAGGCTTTTTGGGTGCTCAGCAAATGCCCTGTGAACTAAAAATGTCTCCTGCCGTATCAGTAAACAAAGAATGTTGCAGCCATCATAATACAGCCTCCCTGAAGGTGAGCCCTGAGGGAACTCAGGATGGAAACAGGATGCCCGCCATCAAGCTGTCAGCCACGGCAGCTACACACCCACCCCACCCCCACCCCCACCCCCAAGGGTGCACCCTGAGGAGACTCAGGATGGGAAAACACAGGCTCCTGGCCCCAGACAGAACAGGTGCACATCAAAGGAATGATTTCAGTGAGCCCAGACTTGCATCTTCCCATATACAGAAAAGCACTAAATTCCTTAACTTGAGATGTCTGGTTTTCTTTAATAGTAATCTTTTGATGTTCCTATTACCTGGTCTTTGCTGCAAAAACTCCTGTATATCCTGGCCCCCGCTTTGCCTCTTCAGAGCAGTCCCTCAGAGCCATCTGAGATGCTGTTGTCCTGGGCTTAGGTCTTCAATTTTGTCCGCCGAATAAAACACAACTCTCAATTTTTAGTTTGTTCATTTTTTTTTTTTTTTCAGTTGACAGCCCATTAGGTGAGCTGACTTCAGAGCTCTGTTTACCTGCCTCCCTGATGCCCACCACTTTCCTGAGTGTTTACCAGCTGAACAACTGATTAAAAAACATGTTTGTATAGTTAATATGGCATTTTTAGCTTTTTTACAGCAGGAGTGCCAGAGTACCTTCTCTACCAGACTACAGGAAATGGATCTCTTGTTTTTATTTTGAAACCTTTTTTCCTCCTGATTACAAGGTCATGTTCATTATAGAAAATCATAGTAAAAAAAAAATTACCAAGAATAAATTTAAAAATTGGCCACAATCTCATTCCTCAGATATAAAAAGTGAACATTTTAATTTATTACCCCGCAACTTCCTATGCATATAATTTTTTAAACAAGATGACCAGAAGGTAACAGGCTTAGATTATATTTCAATAGTTATTCTGTACAAAAGCACTTCTAATTTTTTATTTTAAGTTTTAATGTTTTTTGGCCGTGCCCCTCACGGCTTGTGGGATCTTAGTTCCCTGACCAGGGATTGAACCCCGGGCCTTCTGTCAGTGATAAGTGTGGAGTCATAACCACTATACTGCCAGGGAATTCCCCAGAAGCACTTTTAGACTGCGCTGATTTAATGTTATCATTTGTGCTTTTGTTGTGAGTAGGCATAAGAAAAGACCCCTTGAAAAATCCTCCATCTGCTATAAAGCAGGAGTAGGCATTGCAATATTATAATATTACTCTGTACACCATTTCTAAATCCTTTTAGTACATTTCTCTAGAATTTTGAGCTTGGTAGTTGTGTCATTTCATGTGTATTTGTGTATCTCCCCATGTTACGCCTCTGAGAATTCTAACTCTCCTCCCTCCCTCTCTCCCCTTCTTTCCTTCTCTCTCTTTTTTTTTTTCCACTGTGATTTTCATAAAGATCAAAGCTTATGCCAATTGTAGTATTTATCTCATCTTTGGTTTTAAATACAGTTTTTTTCCCACCATGACTTTCATTCCCTTTTGAAAGTTTACTATTCTCAATTTTCAAAAGTGTGTTGATATTAATGAAATAAAATTCACATTTTATGGCAAGACTTTAAACATAAAAATTTTCTCTGCCCATTTGGGCCTTCTCTCTCCACTTTAGTATGCGTTGTGCATCTGCATTAACCAGACCTCCTTGGGAGATAACATTCCTTCTTAATCTTAGGAAGGGTCACAACTGTTTAGGAGATAACCTTCCTTCTTAGTCTTATAAGGGGTCATGATGATGCACACTACTCGCTTCATACTGTAGATCTGGGTTGTGTAAACTGTCAATAATACATCACTTGATATATAGCCCTCTGCCTCAAAAACTTATATAACCGCACTTTGACTTCTAACGGGTGGAACAGTTCTCAGAACTTCCTGAAGGACTGCCAGGTTATAACCCTTAGGTTGGCTTGAATAAAATTTTCCATTTCTTTCTTAGATCAACTATTGATTAATTTTTTTCATTGCCAGTATTACACACCAACCCATAAACATGTTTGGAAATAGTATGGTCTACATTGCAAATAGGTTGCCCTTATAAATAAATGAAAGTAAGTTAATTGATTAACATTGGGAGTACAGCCTCCTTTGTATAGTCCTAATATAAAATAATCTAAGTATAATGAATATATTCATTAGGACTGAGCAGCTAACTTGCATGGACCCTGATTATACCAATGTGCTCTTTTTAAAGAGCAAGATTAACAGAAAAAGGGTTAGGGTACAGGGTATGCAACAGATAAAAAATACTGAATCTTGGGTGTATATGAGGAAAGTGTCACCCACAAGGGCAGGATATTAGATGCCCAGTTTAGCTGAATAAGAGAATGCTCAAAAGTAATTTTCATAAAACCAAGTTTGGTAATTGCTGTGCTTTTTTTTTTTTTTTTAAATAGAGGCTTCTTATATTGTTTCCTTTCAGAGCTGCTTCCGTGTTTTTAAGCTACAATGTAATTTGATTCCTGATAAGGTTCTTACATGCATGACATGTGTATGTCTTAGGTTGACTACCTTACACTTAACTAGCTATGGAATCCCATAGTATATTGAAGCCATGTAGTAAATCAGTCTTCCAAAAGATAATGGACATGTGTCAGTTGTAGAAGAAAAAAGATGTAATTTTGTGTTTGTTGTCATTGGCTAATATACAATGAACTTCTAAAAATTAGATTAGCAATAAAACAAAGCCTTAATTATTCAAAGTCAATTTAAGTACTGGAAACACACACACACACACATATTAAAACTACGAGATTAAAGGCACATAAGACCAGAATATCAAACCAGAGTGGATTAGGATATTGGAATATATTTAAATAATTATTTTTCTTTTTCCTTCTGTAGGTGAAGATGACTTAATAGAACTTACCACAGTTACTTTAGAGTCTCCGAAAGCATTGCTGGCAGAGGCCTGACTAGCGGGTAGATGGTGCATCTTCTTACTCTGCAAAGTCTCCTCAGGCCCCTTCATGACAGCAGTGCTTGTTTGGTTCTGTTTTAAGACACAGCCTGATCCAAAGAGTTCTTCCATTAGACTGCTTTTCTTCTCTCTGAAAGCTGTGTCATTTGCTTTTGTTCTGGAAGATGTACCAAAAGAGGGTTCATAGGTGACAGTAGGGTGCTCCAGCCTCACTTCTCCCCTGTGGCTGTGGTGCTTGCCTGTGCTATGAGTGCACCTCGTGCTGCCTGCATTGGCCAGCCCGCTGGAGGCAGGAAGCCCATGATGCAAGTTTTCGATCGCTTCTGTGAATGAATAATGCTTTCTTTGTCTGAAGGGTATTTTGATATTTGGAGCAGGATTTTTATCTGGCATTTCACCCATTTCACTTATTTCTGGACTTCTTTTAGACTTTTCATTTACTGTATCGTCTTCCTGACCACTTTCCCCTTCGGGATGGATTACTTGAATTCTTTCTGGTGGTAGTTCCTGTTCTTCTTTTACTAAAGTGGTTTTCTTTTCTTGATCTTCTGTTCTCTCTCTCTGTTGTCCAATATTCTCTAGAGATGGCTGTGCTTCTATATGTTCCTCTTCCTTTGATAAATCTGTAGTAGAAAAATAGTTAATTTACTGACGTTTAAAATGAATGGATTTCTATTTCAAGATGGCATGTTGAACACAGTTATTTACACCTACTGACAAGCACGTTACAATGACAAAAAGGAAAGCAAATACAGGGAAAGGTGGTATTAACAAGCTTGAAATGTTATACTTTCCTAGAACATACCAGATAAATGAGAATTATGAAACCAAAAGAAAATGATATTCATAAACTTTGCCAATATGTTATTAATAGGTGTTCAACACCACCAGCTAGAAGTAGTGCCCGTTAAAACAAGAGAATATTTTTTACTCATCCAATTGGCAGATAATTTCCAGAGTTGGCCAGAATATGGGGACATTGGAACTTTGGTTCCCCATTGGTGGCTTTGTAAGCTGGTGTGCAGTTTGGATGGCAGGTTGGTAGTATCTATCAAAACTTTAAGGGAACATGCTCTTAGACCCAACAACTTCACTCGTAGAACCAAACCCTACAAAGATACACAAAGATGCGTCTAAGGATGTTCACTGCAGCCTGTTTGTGTTTTTTTTTCCCGCAATAAATTTATTTATTTAATTTTTGACTGCATTGGGTCTTTGTTGCTGTGCATGGGCTTTCTCTAGTTGTGGCGAGCGTGGGCTACTCTTTGTTGGGGTGCGCGGGCTTCTCACTGCGGTGGCTTTTCTTGTTGTGGAGCATGGGTTCTAGGCATGCGGGCTTCAGTAGTTGCAGCACACAGGCTCAGTAGTTGTGGCTCGCAGGCTCAGTAGTGGTGGCACACCGGCTTAGTTGCTCCACAGCATGTGGGATCTTCCTGGACCAGGGCTCAAACCCGTGTCCCCCGCATTGGCAGGCAGATTCTTAACCACTGCACCACCAGGGAAGTCCTGTAGCCTGGTTTAGTAAGAGTGAAACATCCTGAACATCTGTTCAAGGATTCCTGGTTAAAAGAATTAGAGCGCGTGGGATTGTGGAAAATGAGTTACTGAATGAGGAGGTGAGCATGCACTGCCAGGAGGAGATGATCGCAGAATACTGTTGTATGGAAAGATGTCCCTTCCTCTGCAGATCCTTCCCCAGGCACCGAGGAAGCCCTGTGTGCAGCTCTCCCCTCCTCAGAGGACCAGACCCTCGCGGGTTCTGAGCAAACAGCATCGCTAACGGCGAACAGCTCAGTGAGGCCATCGTTTGTGAGGGAGGATGGGGACAATATCGGGTGTGCAAAGAGTTGGAACATTTCCTCATGTGACTACATTCTGGAATAAAATTATTCACTTATACTCTAGGAGAATGAAAATAATAACTAGCAGGAGAAAGAAGTATGTTTCAAGAATGGTGTACTCCAATATAAAATAAAAAGTTAAAAAAAAGTAGATTTAAAAAAAAAGAATTAATGCTGAGCCTGGAAGCCAGTCAAACGTACAATTAACTCTAAATAGCTGTTAATATTATGCCCTATGATACCTGATGAGAATGTTAACATTTGAGAACATGGGGAAAGTACTTATTTTCCACGATCTCCCCAGCCCCGCCTGGCCTCCCCGCTGCCGCCCAGTAGCGGGTCTGGTCCCTCCTCCGCACCAGCTCCTTCCCGGCTCCACGGTCCTCATCGTGGCCGAAGCGCCCTGCCCACCGCCCCCTCCGACACACCACCTCCTACTTCCTCGCCCCCTGTGCGACCCCTCCTCTGGGCCCAGCGTCCGTGGGACCATCTCTTCTCGGGGTTCCACGTGGATCACTTCCTTCTAGTCTCCTGAGCTGCCGTCAGCTCACCCTCAGCCCCTTCCCTGTCCCCTTCTCGGTGGGGACCTTCTTTCCAGCACCCACCGCCCTCTCGCAGCCCCACAGGTCTTCTCCAAGGGCACAGGCTCCGAGGGCAGGGCATCTTGTCCCCAGGGCCCGGAGCAGTGCCTGACACAGCATATGCGCAGAAAATATTTGTCAAGTGAATGAGGAAACTTTCTAGGACAGTAAGAATTACCAAAATGGGGCTTCCCTGGTGGCGCAGTGGTTAAGAATCCACCTGCCAATGCAGGGGACACGGGTTCGAGCCCTGGTCCGGGAAGATCCCACATGCCGCGGAGCAACTAAGCCCGTGCGCCACAACTACTGAGCCCGCGCACCTAGAGCCCATGAGCCACAACTACTGAAGCCGGTGCACCGAGAGCCGGTGCTCTGCCACGGCAATGAGAAGCCTGCGCACCACAACAATGAGTAGCCCCCACCCGCCGCAACTAGAGAAAGCCCGCGTGCAGCAATGAAGACCCAATGCAGCCAAAAATAAATAAGTTTATTTAAAAAAAAATTACGAAAATGGACTAAAATATAGGTGGAAAACGTAAACTGACCAGTGACCACAGAAGGAACCGCATGGGAGCCAGTGGCTTTCCAGGGGTTCTGCCCACCCTCGGTGTTATTTAAACCTCGTTCTAAAGCCAGTCTGGCCTCACTGCTAAGAGGTGGCCCCTCCCGGCACGGCCCTGGGCCCCTCGGGGGCTGTTCCCGCGGCTGCTCTTTCCAGGGAGGTTGTGCTTGCCCAGCCCGGTGGGGTGTCGCCCAGATGTCCCTTTAGCAATAACTTAACATGGAAACAATGGGGCAGTGTCATCAACGTTCTGAGGGAAGATGATCTCCAGCCTAGAATTTTCTTTCCAGTCAATTATTAATCAAGTCTAAGTAGAAACATGACATCTCCAGAGGAAATGCACACAGATTTGCCTTCCACGCAAGTGTTCTCAAGAAGCCAGTAGAGGTTGTACTCGTAGGACATGATGGCGTTTACCAGGAAAGGGAAGGACACAGGGTAGGAAAGAGATCTGGTGGCGAAGGGGTGACAGGAACCAGCAGGAAGGGTGAAGGGAGGCCCCAGGACCGCAGAGGGCACCAAGGCAAGGGCTTAAGCATTACGGGCTTGCACCACCAAGCCCCTGCCCTGCTAACCCCCCAGCCTCCAGTGTCCTTGGTCTGACCTGACCACGCGGGGCCTGGCCAAGCTGTCGCCCTCACTATGGTGCCTGCAGCCTGGGTGGGCTGAGGACCCTCATTTCACCACACAGAGCCCTCTGCTCTCTCTCGGGGGTCCAGCACACGGGGCCTCTCCCCACACCCCATGTGCAGAGCAGCCCTGCCGCTGCCTGTCTCCGATGGGTCCCCAGCTCCCAGGACCCGGCATGACGTTGGCCCTGGCTGGGCCCCAGTGCCTTCAGGGAAGCTGCGGCCAGCCTGCCTGCTGTGGAATCTTCTTTAGGGGCAGTGCTGCCCTTTACTCAGCTGGGTTTGAGATTGAGACTCAGTTTTTTAAAACTGAACATGTTGTCTAAGAATACACATGGGATCGGGAGTTGTGCGGAAAAGCTGGCATAAAATGGAAGATCGTGGTTGTTTGTGGTGGGCGGCGGGAGGGTTATGGTTATGAAGGGCCCGCAGGGTGTCCCAAGGGACAGTAATGTTCCACGTCTTAAGCAGGTAGTGGAGTTCGTTTTATAACAGTTCTTTAAATTGAATATATCTGTTTTATATATACTTTTATACACACACTGAGTAATTCACAAGTTAAAAAAAATAAAGTAAGAGTAAAGGAGAGGGGCTTCCCTGGTGGCGCAGTGGTTAGGAATCTGCCTGCCAACGCAGGGGACACGGGTTCGAGCCCTGGTCCAGGAAGATCCCACATGCCGTGGAGCAACTAAGCCCACAAGCCACAACTACTGAAGCCCCTGCGCCTAGACCCCGTGCTCCGCAACAAGAGACGCCACTGCTATGAGAAGACAGCGCACTGCAACGAAGAGTAACCCGCTTGCCGCAGCTAGAGAAAAGCCCGCATGCAGCAATGAAGACCCAACACAGCCAAAAAAAAAAGTAAAGGAGACTTTTGAAAGTTGTTAAAATTACCTTCATATTTTCTCTTGGAATCCTCTTGGTTTGGTAGTTTACTGATACAGTGAGAACTTGCATGGATTATTTCAATCGATTTTTCTTTATGACCAATGTTTCCTCTTGTCTTTTTACCCTATAATTTAGAAAAGTGGCAAAAACATATTTTTGGCAGTAGAGGTAATTTTAAATTGTGTTTTATTTAATGAATACAAATACTTTTTGTATAGAACAAGTGATTAAAGCTTATTTTTGTAAAGATATGTTTAATTAGACACTGCAAGAATTCAAATTTGCTGTACCTTAGTTGTCAAAGATGGAACATCTTCCGATATTTGGGTTTCCTGGTGTCGCATACTTGTAAGTGAAACACTTTTCCTTTCTGCTTGTACTGACTTGGTTGAAGAAACTACAGAACAGGTGTATTATATGTAAGAAACATATTTTACATTTGGAAGCAATACTGACTTTAAATGTAAAATAACAACTGAAGTTTGTAATGTAATTATAAAACAAAGTATAGTAGATGTTTTCTAAAGATTTTCAGTAAATGTATAACATTTGCCAGTTTCACTTTTTGCCCTAGCATCTCGCCTGTTTTGTCTTATTTTGGGCCCCAGAGGTTATGGCGATCACAGTGGTAAAGTACCAAAGAAGCAGGTGTTAGGATGGGTCGGCATTGCCATTGGAGGACACGGCTGTCCCTGCTGGCAGAAGGGATTCAGAACCGTAGCTGTGCAGAGAGGGTGCGCCATCGTGTCTCCTGTGTCAGAGCTCTTGGTTGTCGATGGTTGGATTGCCCACACTAAAGTGCACGAACGCTAAACCTAGTAGTCACTTTCCTTGAAGTGTTATCCCATTTAAATGACCCCACCTTTGATTTTATCATCTGCTCTGCCGGCTGTTGTTCTGGATTACAAACCAAAAGCAAACAAAGGCAGGCAAGGAAATCTGAGGTTGTTGCCTTGAAAAGTAAACATAGTTACTTGTAGCAAAATGAGAGGCAAGTGTTCCTATTGTGCCTCTTCTGAGCAGAATCTTACGCTGGGAGACCTTGAGGGGGAGGGAATAAGTACATCCTGTCTTGAAGGAAAAGATACTACTCAGCAATAAAAAGGTACAAACTAGTGATAGTAGCACAGCACAGATGCGTCTCAAAAACATGCTGGCCAAGAGAAGCCAGACAGCAAAGAGGACCTGCTGTACAATCCCACTCATGAAATTCTACAACAGGCAAACTGAGCTATTGTGACCGAGGAAATCCGAGGTTGTCTTGGGCTGGGGCTGGGGGACCCCTGACTGCCAGGGGCATGAGGGGGCACCTCCTGAGGAGATGGGTGGGTGTTCTAAATCTTGAGGGAGGTGGTGGTTACATGGGTATAAGCACTTGTCAAAACCCATGGAATTGCACGCTTAAGACGGGTGCATCGTATTGGGGTAAACTGTACCTAAATGAAGTTAACCTTAAGAATCCACACAGTGGCTAACAGATCTACCTAGAAAGTCCAGTATTTGGCAGACGTTTTGCATCACGTTGAAAGTTACCGTCTCATTCACCCGAGTAAGGACATAAAAGACTGAGTGGAGGATGGGAACACGGGAAAGGCTCTCTAGTCTCTTCTAGCTGTTTCAACCATGTCACAGTTTTGTTATTCTAGAATCACAAAATGTGTCTCAATGCTTAACAAAACGAGTTTTTAAAATGTCTGTTATCTTGGTGATATAAGTGAGAAAATCTGACTAGATACTTCAAAATAGATTTCGAGCAAAAATAATTAAAACATACTTTACCTTTTGGATAATCTTCTTTGTCACGTAAATTTCTAAGTATCTGGTTAGTATAGATGTTTCTAATTTCCAGCTCTCGACCCTTCTCCTAAAGAGAACCACAATACCAATATTTCTATAATTGTTTGCTTTTATCAACCTTGATTTCTTGTAAAAAAAACAATTTAAAGTGAGCTCAGTGTTCTTTGGATAAAATCTATAGGTTCCAGCAGAAACAGAAATGGGCCATATCATTATATATCATTCCCGACATCAAAAAGCACTAGCTTTAAAAAAAAAAACAAAAACAAAAACACTAGCTTTTTAGCAGAGTAACAAACCATTGTGAGTGGACAATATATATTTTTTAAATTAATTAATTAATTAATTTTTGGCTGCATTGGGTCTTCGTTGCTGCGCACGGGCTTTCTCTAGTTGCAGCGAGCGGAGGCTACTCTTTGTTGTGGTGCGCGGGCTTCTCACCGCGGTGGCTTCTCTTGTTGCGGAGTGTGGGCTCTAGGCACGTGGGCTTCAGTAGTTGTGGCTCGCGGGCTCTAGAGCGCAGGCTCAGTAGTTGTGGCACACGGGCTTAGCTGCTCTGCGGCATGTGGGATCTTCCCGAACCAGGGCTCGAACCCATGTCCCCTGCATTGGCAGGTGAATTCTTAACCACTGAGCCACCAGGGAAGCCCCATTTTTGAATTGGGTTATCTGTTTTTTGGTTGTTGAGTTTTTCCTCACAGTCTCTTTTATTCTATAAGTTCCCACCCTCATCTCTTTTATTTGTTTCACATTGATATTTATTTGTTGTGGAAACAGGGTAGTTTGTGCTGTAGAGTTTGCCACAGTCTGAGGTTGCTGATCGCATCCCTGAGGCGTTGCTTATCATGTTCCCCTGCTACCATATTTCTCTTAAATTGGTTGTTAGAGCTAAATGTTTAATCATATCTAGGTATGTTTTTTCTGGCAATAGTACTCCTTAGGTGGAGGTGTGTACGTCTGTCAGGAAGTGCATAGCATCGGATGGTTTCCCTTTGTGGCGATCATTGCTCAGATCCACTATTTCATTAGAAGTTCCAAAATAGTGATATTCTCATCCTTTCATTCCTTCTTCATTATTGATGGAAATGCCTTTACAAGGAAGGTCTTCCCTTCTCACAAGTTATTTGGTTACTCTGAGTATAGGAAAAGTAAAAGTAATTGTTTCTTTTCCTTTATTTACCAGTTTTTGAAATAGTGTGCTGGTTCCCTAGCATCCTCTAAAGGTGACTGAGTAATCACTGAGGTGTTTTGTTTTGTAAATATCCTTATGAACTTTCTGATTTCTGTATATTTGCTAAGTTTCAATCCACATAGTTATCTTTACTGATCCTAAATTGCCCCATCTTTGGCCAGTAAGAACCATCTTTGGCTCCTGAATCTCTTTGACATTACCCTAATGGTTCTTTGTAGTTTCCTTGCTTCTCTATATGTCCCAGGCTCACGTAGTATAGTTCATGCTCCAGACCTAGAATTTTTTTAAGGTGCCTTAGTTCTTTTTAGTGGGTTATGGATTTTGAAGATGATAGTATGTCATTAGGGGTATTCATTGTTAGTGAGTGGGTCACATTAGGAAATATGTATTTATTTTTAAAGATAAAAATGTATCATAAAATCATACCTTCACTTCAATTCACAATCAGGACTACAGGATTTTTATTTGACCTTATCTTACTTCTGTATTTTCTTTCTTCCATCTCCCAAATCCCAGTTCTCAATGACACCAACATAGTTCATTATGTGCTTTATCCCATAAGATACATACAACAGTCTCAAAATAACCGTACCAACTCTGTCATCAAGAGTGTATTTCACTAGGCATATGCAGTGAAATTGACGTGTTTTAAGTCTCTTGGAATGGTGTCTCTCTGTGACATTATGCCTACACCGGAATACACAGTGGGCTCTTTTTTTTTTTCATTTTACTCTGGATTTTTAGGGAACGTTTTTTGATTTTTTTTTTACATTTCATCCTGCTTCATAATTACACAAAATATTTACATATTTCCAAAGTCAAATCTACCAAAAAGATATTCAAGGAAATCTAGGTTCTATAGCTGTCCCTTCTACTCTATTTTTTCCCCATTTCCACTATTATCCTACTATGCTTTTTTCAAAATAGAAGCAAATTTGTAGATATATTTGTATTGTCTCCTTTCCTTACATGATGGCATACTACACACTTCCCTCTGCCTTCCTTTTTTCACTTATCAATATATCCTGGCAATTACTCCATATTACAACATAAAGAACCCTCATGCCATTTTACAGATGCACAGAAATCCATTGTGTATATTTACTTTTCTTTTTAAAATAAATTTGGATGTTACTGAATATAGAATTTTGTATCTTTCTTTTCATTAAGCATTTCATTAATTATTAAGCTTTTCTCCTGTCAAAATTGTTTTTTAATGACTGTACAGTATATATGTGCACATGGCTGCATATGAAAGCACAAATTTTATTTTAAAATTCCCTGATTGTGTCTCCATATGTGTGTATGTTTGCTTTGACCAGTGGATCTTGAAGCCTCTTCTGTTAGACTTCTAAGGTAGTTCCTATAGCCACGCCCATTTTCTGGCATATTCTTCTCTCTGAAGTTTCCTGAGGCTCCAGAGAAGAATGAAACAGAACTCTTTTCCCTGCTTTACAAAGGGAGAGTTTACATCCAACTTTCTTCCCTGTCTCTGAGTGCTCTCAAGGCTCCTGGGAAACCTGTATTTCCTATTTGACATAAAAGTTAAAGATTCTTGTCTTAAAGAATCATGCTTAAGATTTACTAACTGAGGCTTGAACGACCTATATTTCTTAAGTATTTTATCTAGCTTTTCCAACTTGTTGCACATTTTAGAAATCTTGAAGGCAGAAAGAACAAAAGTCTGAAAAGTACATTTTTTTAAATTTTTTTTTTTTTTCTTTTGGCTGCACTGCACAGCTTGTGGGATCTTAGTTCCCCAACCAGGGATGGAACCTGGGCCTCGGCAGTGAAAGTACTGAGTCTTAACCACTGGACCGCCAGGGAACTCCCCAAAGAAAATATTTTTAATTCTCACTTTTAGGGCAGATTTTTAAAAAATTGAAGTATAGTTGCTGTACAATATTATGTTACAGGTGTATGGTATAGTGATTCACAATTTTTAAGGGTTAAACTCCATTTATAGTTATTATAAAATATTGGCTATATTCCCTGTGTTGTACAATACATGCTTGTAGCTTATTTTATACCTAATAATTTGGACCTCTTACTCCTCTACCCCTATATTGCCCCTCCCCCTTCCCTCTCCCCACTGGTAACCACTAGTTTGTTCTATCTGTGAGTCTGCTTCTTTTTTGTTATATTCACTAGTTTGTTGTATTTTTTAGATTCCACAAATAAGTGATGTCATACAATATTTGTCTTTCTCTGTCTGACTTTTCACTTAGCATAATACTCTCCAAGTGAGGGCACATTTTAAAAGACAGTTTTGTAAGCATATTTGCAAGTGAGGCCTTAAAATGATTTATGTATATATAAAGTAGATAAGCAACAAGGATTTATTGTACAACACAGAGAACAATATTCAATATCTTGTAATAAACGATAACAGAAAATAACCTGAAAAAAATATAACTGCATCACTTTGCTGTACACCCGAAACTAACACAATATTGTAAATCAACTATACTTCAATAGAAAAAATGAAAAAATGAATTTATGGGCTACAAAAATTACTCTAAATATTTTAATGTTATAAGTGAATTTTTTAAATAGAAAAACTTATTTTGGGTTCCACTAAAATGTTAACGAAGTACAATATTACTTCATGTGATGAGATAAAAATGATAATAAGTCTTATGAATGAATAGACAAGAGTTTTAATTTTTCTAATTACATATTCACCAGGCTGTTAACTGATTCTCATAATTTCAGATCCTCTGTTCATATGGTTGTAGGGAAAAATGTTAATTTGAGAAAGCTGTACTTGAAGTTAAGTAATTCAAAGATATATTAGACATAAATAGCTCTGATAGTTTGGGAAGCAGCATTTCACAAATTTTGTTACATTTTGCTTTAAAAGAAGTACCTTAAGTTTTTGTTGAAGGTGTTTTATTTCCATTTGCAGAGTCTTTGTAGCTGCTTGAGCTGCTAAGGTCTTCTGGTTCTCAAAGGCCAACTGCCGAGTAAAGGCTTTATTGTTCAGCCTCAGTTGTTTCTCCAAGCTCTGAAAATAGTATATATTTCAACTCTCTGGAACCAGTGTAGTATTATAAAATACTTTGACTGTAATGGAACTAATTACATTTATGAAAAGTGCAAAATTTTAATACAATTTTAGTGGATGGTTTGTCTAGAGGACACATATTAGAACTAAATATTACCACACACACAAAAAGCCAAAAAATTCCAGATCCCAACTCTAGGGAATAAATATCATGTTTCCAGCCTAATGTTTTTTTACACTCTGGAATTTGGTAAAAAAATTTTTTGGAACAGATCCTGAAAAATCAATAAGTAAAATCAACGTTATACTTTACAACTAAACCTAAGCAGTTCTGTTGAAATGAAGTATACCACTAACTTAGCATGGTGCACTCCGTGAAAACCTTTCAAATCTCTCTTGCCAAAGGGTTGACCAGCGTCAGTGCAGACCATCACGCTCGGACTGTGATTCTCAGATAACTGAGACGGGAAGTTACGATGGGGTCTCACAGAGCCACACCACGTGGATGAATTATAAGCCAATGAAACGACTGACTTAGCACAGTAACCATCTATAAATATGAAGGGCTCACTGTTGCATATTTGCCTTCTCTGTGGAATGAGAACTGTTTTACTGGAGAACTGTTTGAGCGGGTCTTTGACAGGAACTTGGCCAAAAGGCCTTTTCTTTCCTTCTTTTCCATAAAGTGTGGTTTCCCTCGTTACAACATTAATACTTTCTCATTAAAGTGGAAAATATGGTAAGCTAATAGGGCGAAATAATCGCTAAAAATCCCATTTCCTAACATATTAACATTAAAAAAAATACCGACATGTTTTGGCCCACAAACTTTTTCTCCCACCAAATGCCCTACAACCAAATGAAATTTCCCATACAACCAAGTGCCTCCGATAAGAAAATAGCTAATTAGTTCTCAAATTCTTTTTGGTTTTGGTTGTAGTATAAAAACATGAGCTACTTGAACATGTTTGTGTAAAAAATATGTAGATGAGATACAAATACATTTACTTTCACATGACAGACAGATGCTAAGATGGATCCAATCCTACCCGAAAGGCCAAACTTTAGAAGTTTGGTACAGTATTTACATGAATGAAAAATGAGGTGGCTCATTATTTCCTGTATCTTCCATATCCATTTTATGTGAAAAAATTCTCTTTGAAAATAGAGGAGGGTTTCACCAAAAAAGAAATAACAGAAAAAACAGTGGCTGAAATGAACTTGATATCTTATTATTCAAGATCATTGAAAATACTTTTCTGTCACCTTTAGGGAATTAAACAGTAAATCACTTCCATTTGTGTTTATGTCCATAGAGACCAAAACTACCTAATGTAAAATAGGCAGAATTCTCAATATGATCAGAGTGTTCTCCCAAATCATCCCTTGTAATGTAATCCCCAGGCTTTTGACCACCATGTACCCTTGAGGATTATCTATCTATTCATTTCTAAAATTATTTAAATTCCCTTTCCCTATCTGTCCCCAGGAATATTACCTGGGGAAATTTTCTATTTCTAGGACATTAGAAATGTCTCGACAGACTGATGAGGGAGAGAACAAGGAGGGGGGTGGCGAGGAGATGCACTCAGGGTTTAGGGAAGTAGCCTTTTAAGAAGGCAGTTTGGAGTAGAGGCTTGCTTTCTAGGAGAGGTTTCCCACAACACAGCACAGCACAACCCCCTTCAGCGTGTGAACAAACTCCCTTGACCTCAGCAGCTGGACTGCCTGAGAGAATGGTCATTTCCAGATAAATGAGCCCAGCTGTAGCTGAGCAGAACTGCATGGGGCCTTCCCAGGACAGAACCCCTCACCCCATCCCCTGCAGTGTCCTCCACCTGCCTCTGGTCTGTAGAAAAGCTTTATCCTCTTAGGCCTTTCCTGAGTTCCAAAGAGTAAATTTAATCAGAGAAATGAGAAAATGAAGAAAGAAAGGAAAATAGTCAAGAAAGACAAAGTAATAACAGTTTAGCCATTAAACAAAGTAAAGGAACTTTAGTCCCTCCTCAGGGCCTACAGTTAATATTCTGAGCCATGTCCTGTGAGCTGTTCTGTAGATACTGAAACCCTATCAGGTAGAAGAAGTTAACTGCATGCTGCCCACCAGCATGGAGACTGCAGTCGGGTTGGAACCAGAAGGTCGATGATACTGACTCCCGATTACCTCACCACCAACCAATCAGAAGAATGTCCACGAGGTGATCACACAGCCCACGTCCCCCCTCCCTCACCCTGTCTTTAAAAACCTTTCCCTGAAAGCCATCAGGGAGTTTGGGCCTTTTGAGCACTAGCTGCCTGGACTCCTTGCTTGGTGCTCTGCAGTAAACACCTTCCTTCACTACAGCCCAGTGTCAGTAGATTGGCTTTACTGTGCACGGGCGAGCGGACCCGAGTTAGGTTGGGTAACATAGCCACAGGACCTCTCGCTCAGTGCACAACAGAAGGAGCTGTTTCTCTCTCTCCTGTGCCCCTCCCCTTCCCCTTCCCCTTCCCCACCCCCTCCCCATCAGACACCACCATCCGTGTGCTCTTGCTCAGCACAGCAGCTGGTAGTGCTTCATTCCACAGGCATATATGATGAACGCGCACCCTCTCTCTATGAACTTTGGAAACTTAACGTTTCTAGACCTCTGAAATACAGACCTGTATTTGTCTGTCATTCCCCTCCATTTTTGTTGCAAGAACAGACAGTCTTTGAGTAAGCTCATCCCTCTCTGCAAGATGTTTGTCTTCAGAAAGTTTCCGCAGTGCCTGCAAGGCATCTTTAGTCTTCAACAGCTCGCTGTCTGTTTCTCTAAGTTTCCCAGACACGGCTCTTTCCTTTCCCTGGGATTTCCTGAGTAGCTGCCTTAAAGTTTTTACTTCGTTCTGATGTTTAACCACAATTTGAGGTAGATTATTTTGTGAATTCTCATATTTTCCTATAGCTTTCAAGTGCTTAAGCTGGAGTTGTTTCAGAAATTGGTTTTCTGCGACGGTGGCCTCCAGCTTGCGGTGTAGATCAGCTAATTCATTTTTCAGTTCTTTAATTTTGTGAAGCCTTGCTGAGAGTATGCGGTGAGTTATGGCATCTCGTCTCTGGGCAGCCACATTGATCTGAGAATGTAAAAATGGTGCATTCCAGTTGTGCTTTTTCTCCACCGAGATCTCCTTCTGGCCTGTGTAAGCAGATAATCCAGTTTGTTACTAGTAATGTGTATATAGATATGGAGATATGGAAATATACAGGCATGTGTAATGCCCCCCGCCCCCTGCCCTCACACATATGCATACACACATGCCAACTAGAAGGGGAAGGAACTAACACTGAATGAACACCCATGCTTTAGGCTGGGTACTTTATGTTTAGGTATCCCATTTAATACAATCCTTTAACGTCAGTAGTAGTCTGTTTTAGAGATGGAGATTATAAGTCATTTTTCAAAGGTTACATAACCACAAAGTGACATAAAATGAACTGAAAACCAGGTCTTCTCTGACTCTAAAACCCGTACTTATTTCTATCATAAAAGGTATACTGAAAATCATAATACTCGATAACATTTACTAAGGGTTTACCATATGTGAAGCATTGAATTAAATGCTTTATGTAGATTATCTGACGTAATTCTTCCAACAAAACGTTACAAGGCAATCAGAGTGTAACATTAGAGCCTAATGTTATATATATGATGATCTCATATATTTAAAAAGAACCTTAAAAAGCCATTAAACTGCTTAGAGTATTCATATAAGGATTCCATCTCTCAATAAACCCAACACAACCAGTTTTTCCGGTTACTTTTGGGTGAGCACTAAATTAACCAGTTAGATGGTTTGCATTTGGGAGTCTATTTTGAATAAAAAGCATCTAAACGATATTACACGAAGCTTATGTAACCGAATTCGAGTATTTCAAAGGTATGTGTAACCTCATTGTATTATTATCCCATTTTAAAGATGAAAAAACTGTGCTGAGTGATGTCATTTATCAATGGGCACACAGCTGGTAAGTGGTGAGACAGACTCACGTCTATGTACCTTTGTCACTGCCCCATATGTATTGTATGTGCATCTGTATGATATTCATATGTGCATCTGTGTATGTAAATATATGTGTGTGTGCATGTGCACCTATTAGTATATCTATACTCTGAGAAAGAAAGAGATTGAAACTGGATTCTAGAATCTGAAAAAAATACTGTCCTCATTGTGGAGAGAGAAAGGCTCTTAGTGGCCAGTGTCATTGGAGTCCTAACCCTAAGCTATTGGCCAAGTGTGGACACATCATCTGAGACATGGCTTAGCATGTTTGGTCTAGGCGGTGGGAAAGGCAGTGCTGCCTGTGATGGAAACAATGAGTCAACAGAAACAGAAGATGCTTTCTGAGGATAAAGCATGTGAATCTTGAGCATGACAGACCACACAGATTTCACAATGATCACAGGATCAGTATCAAATCAATAACCAATGGACTGTCTTTACAACTATGCCTCCAGAGGTTTTTATTTTCCCACTGGGAACAATGTAGTAGGGGCTATGGTTGAATACTTGAGTATCTTGGAATAGACTTTTGAGCACACTGAAAACTGGGAAGCAGAGGTCAGACTCTTAAGACACCTACTAGAAGGCCAGAGAAGAGGTGTCTGTGGTTGTATCAGGCCGGATATTCTAATACCTTGGGCACTGGCTGGGGGAGTTCTAGACCCAGGCAGTGTGGATCAGGCTGGATGAAAACAGGGGTGGCTGAGGGCTCTCAGGCTCCACACCATGTCCAGCATGATTGAACTTGACCCCAACTTGTAATGCCTTCCAGCTCTTGGGTGGTGTGACCGTGGAGGAGAAAGAGATTCTCCTGAGCCTGGAGGGATGAGGGGTGGTGGGTTCCGTGGGCACTGGAGGCTTGTGTCCCCACCTCATGCTGGACTCGAGTGATGGGAAGGCAGAGTCAGCATGAGTGGGGACTAAACCCCACGGGCATGGGGCACTGGCCAAGGCCCCAGGTCGAGATGTGCACCGAGGGCCTGGGTGCTTCGAAAACAGGAGGTGTCAGCCTTTTGAAGATCACATGGGCCTGGACAAGAAACAGACGTGATGAAAATGGAAGGGCCAGAGACCCTTCCCCAAACGTCCTTGTCTGTGTAAGGCCCCCCATACGCCCTTCATTCCCCGAACATGACTGAGATTCAGTGTCTTATCTACCCTAGTGGGTGCGTGTGAGAGAATGAACCAGACTGTTTTGCTTCAGAAAGGTAAATATCCCACTTGCATTGGAGTGATGTAGATAAATTCCTACTATATATGTCATGCATACTTGTATAATAATAAAGGTTAGGAAACTTGAAATAGGGTGTAATCCTTAAAGATTTATATCTCATTATCCTAACCTATACATAAGAATGGTAAAGCTTACAATGTCTGTCCCATTTCACACAATAAGGCAGATTTAGCTGAATGATTTAGCTATTCTTAAGATAACTAATTGTTAAACCACTAAGCTAAAACACTTAATTCACCAAAAACATGTACATTTAAGTCCATGTTAGCCAAAAAGGGACTCTTCTCATTGCTTAAGAGTAGGCATGCTTCCCACTACAAAGAGTGAACTGTGCTCTTTTGAATAGACCTAAGGACAGCCGCGCACTCGCCTCTTCACCGGCTCCAGCCCGTCCATTTCCCCAGGTGCATATCCTCATCCTCAGCCCCGCCTTTTTTTTTTTTTTTTTGTGCGGTACGCGGGCCTCTCACTGCTGCGGCCTCTCCCGTTGCGGAGCACAGGCTCCGGACTCGCAGGCTCAGCGGCCATGGCTCATGGGCCCAGCCGCTCCGCGGCATGTGGGATCTTCCCGGACCGGGGCACGAACCCGTGTCCCCTGCATCGGCAGGCGGACTCTCAACCACTGCGCCACCAGGGAAGCCCCTGCCCCTCCTTTTAAAAGCACGATTGTCCTCCTGTCTCACTGCTGTACCCATGCTGTCTCTTCACCCGTCTTCCCTGGCCCCGTCGTAGCCCCGTCTCCTGGTCACTTTCCTCTTTGGTCTCTCGGTCCCATTCTGTTCGCGAAGTCGTCCACACCCTCAGTCTGGTTCTGGTCCTTAGCCTGAGCCACGTCCCTGCTGGCGCTGGCTCTGTCCTCTGCCGGGTTCTCTCTCTCTTCCAGGTCACCTTAAAAGACGTAGCTCACTTCCTTCAAGGACCAGGGTAAGAAGAGGTTCAAAGGCAGGCCTTTCCCTTTCCTGTGCTCCAGAGCCCTGGCATTAGTGTTGGAGAGGGCATCCCCTCAACCCCACCGCAGGGCTTCCACTTTCCCCCGACTAAAGACAACAGGGCAAAAGCTGTCCAGAGCAACTGAATGTAGTAGAATAACTGTTTTTTGTATACCAGTTTTGGAATGACTATCACATAGTTTAGCACTGTATTGGCAAAACACATCAAGGAGGGATATATAATTGAAGGAATTCTGAAAGTACATTTTTCTACAAAAGGAAGAAAAATCAAATTATAGGAATATATTGTTCGCTATTTACATTGATTTAAGTAAATCTCCAATATCTGACCAGAGCAAATATCCTATCATACTGAAGTCCTCTTTTTATCCCTATAATTTTTCTCTATGAAATGTTTTTCTGCTATAAAATTTGCTTTTCTAAGATGGGAATTGAAAATAATCTCTGATGTTACTATTCTTGAGTGAATTCTGGGTCTGTAGTGGTGGTTCCTGATCCAGTGTTACCAGCCCCTGAGGGTCAGAGGTCTACTTTTATATATAAGAAAGCTGAACAGAAATTGAACCTTCACTGGAGAATGGACTGCACCGGCTAAAACGTAACGCCTTTTTGCTTAGAATTACATTAACCCAGCATTAATTCATCAATTACTTGCTGATTAAATTTTTTTGGCAAACACTTGCAAAACATGAGCTGGGAGAGAATAAAAGAATAAACCAAGAGACACTTTTATCATTCTGTGACAAAGCTTGATGTTACAATGAGTGTTTTAAGGTCATCATACACCGGTACGAGGATCCTCAGGGACATATAATTTGGGTTAATGATGCAGCCAAGATTTGCTTAAAATAATTTCAGAGTATTTATACACGAAAGCGTACCCAAGGGAGAGCAAGCCCTCACTCGGATCATGGAATTTAGGTTCTAGTCCCCTGTGAAGTGACAGTTCATTTAGGCTGCTCCCAATTTATGAACAGGTATCTTGCATAAAGGACACAATAAATATTTGTGGAATAAATAAATGAGGAATCAGTTTTTAAAAGTCAAATTATAAGGTGCTTAGAACTCAAAATACAGTTCGTTTCTTGTAGAAATGGTTTTATAAATGCTAACTGCATTCTCACGCAGTCCCACAAAAGCCCAGACTCCATGTAAGATGTAGTATATCGTTTGAGGATTTCTTGTCATAAACCCCTGGGGCCAAACTGTTTCTGAATTTTGGGGGGTTTATTCTTCGTGATGCATATATAGTATTTTCCAAAGTACGCCCAGTAGGGCTGGGGACATCACACTTTGTTTTTGTAATGAGTATTTTTGTAGTGAAATTTATATGATTATATTTTGCACAAAGTGAAATAAATAAAGATGAATCTCATGTCAGTTCAAATCAGGTTTTTGTTGCCAAATCAGTGTTGGTGCCAAAGATATAAAAAACGTTTGGTTTTCAGAGTTCCGTAAATTTCAAATGTGGCTGAGGGAGTATGACTGTAGAGCCTGTCCATGATGTATGTGCTGTTGTGATTATATCTACAAATGCCCGAACAGACTTCCCATGACAGAGTCTTCTGCCCTGGGCCTTGCCATGATGTGCGGGACTCCCACCTCTCCAGAGAAAGGGCTGTAAACCTTCCGAGAATCTGGATGAAAACTATGGGTCCTTCTCCCTAGAAAGTTCACAAATGCAAATAAATACACAGAAAAATGCAAAGGATTCCCTGGGGTTTGCAGATGTGGGTCTTAGACGAAGAATCCCTGCTCTACAGCTGGGAAGAAGGGCAACTGAAGATTCTAGATCTTCACTGGGGGTCCTAGGCACAGCTGGTCATGGCAGGCTGGGGATGGGAGGCAGGTACTGGGTAAATGTGACACTACATGCGCTCCAGTTAGAGTAGGCTCTTAATTATTTTCCAGCTACTGACTGGGCAGTTCTGATGGTCACTGGAAAAAGAGTTCCAGCTATTTCTACATAGGGAATATTTATAAGCCTAGGATTGCCTGTCTGGGAATAATAACTGCCTGGGCAGGGGGCGGGGAGTGAAGAGGTCTAGGATGTTGCAAAGCTAATCCCAATTCGGATAGCTAGGAGCTGATGGAGTCCTTTTAAAATCCACAGGGAAATGATATTATTAACAGCCTCTTGAACCATCCTTGTTTTTAAAGAGCATCTTTGCCAATATGCCTCACCGGATGTGAAGACCATCTTCCTGGGGTGCTGAGACAGATATTTACATTTCATTGGTGATTGAAACCTTGATTCTTCAGCTGAGATGAAAGGCAAGAGGCCAGTGAATTCCAAGTACTGTGGTATTCTGTAACAAGTCCACCTGTTAACTAAAAACCGCAAGAGGGCTAGGCTTTATGTTTTAAGCCTAACTTTCTGTTATTTTGTAATTATCCTTAATTTCTCTATTTCCCATTCCTTCTATAAAAATTCACTTATAATGTGTATGATTTACAATCTGGAAAAACAATAAAACTGAATATGGACCACTTCAGATAGTAGTGCATTAAATAATAATGTCATTATAACCAGAAATTTGGTCTTGGTTGGGAAGTTTTGCTTCTTACCTTTAGGTTGGGAGATTTTAGAAACATTATACTTTTTCTTCTCCTTTTTTGCTTTCACTACAGGCTTCTCTAAATAATTCTTTTTAGCCGCGGTTTCTGAGTATTCAGAGAGAAAGTCTTCTGAATAATCGTAGTGAGAACTTGAACTTCTGCAGGAACACTGAGATCTGCTGTAATCAACACTCTTGTCGGAATCGTTGCTGTTCCTGGGAAAACCTGGGCGGCTGCTCTGGCATTTTGCAGACCTCCTGCCGTTTTCTAAGGCCACACTGGGGAAATGTCCATCTAGATTCCTTTCTGTTAGATCAGCCAATGACATAGTAAACAACCTAACAGAAGAAAAGTATTTTTAGATTTATAGCTATTGACATTGAAATGAACCTGTGCTTTAATATATTTAACTACAAATGAATAATTAGGAATACAAAACAACACATTATTTTGAAGTATTTTCTGGAAAAATTTTCAGTTTGGTTTTTATATTTTTTTCTACCTAAAATGTAAGACTCCTGAGACTGGACTTTGGGGAGATTATATTCACAGGAAATATAAAGTTCACATCAGGTGACAACAATGACAACAATTTAAAAGTTAGTGAATTACAGTCTCATTCTCTAAGGCTGGCTGTTTTGTTTTTTTTTTAATTGAAGTATAGTTGACTTACAATGTTGTGTTAGTTTCAGTTGTACAGAAAAGTGATTCAGTCATATGTATACATATATATATATATATATATATATATATATATATGTATATATATACATGCTAGAACAAAAAAAGAATGCTCTAAGTCCCCAAACCAGTTCTATTCCCGAATCTTTCTGTAAGAACCACTTTGAGCTTCCTTAGACTCAGTCTGAACTGTGTTTGGCTTTGGGAAAGGGTGATCAGGCACTGTCTGGAAGATACCAAGGCCTCTCCACTGGTTATCAAGAGGCAGAAGTAGCACCTCACTGTTGTCTACCGGATGCTGAGGGTCACCTAACTGCAGACATTCATTCAGCTGGGAAAACAACCGGGTGATTCCCCCATGTGTAGTCAGTCACTTTTCCTTCCGCAGAGAGTGATAAAGAAGGGAGTTACCACGTACCTTTCTGAGGCTGTCTTTGGAACGCACACAGCGTGGGGGGCAGCTTCTAAGGGCCTCCGCTGACTCCCACTTCCTGGTACAATCCCGTCCCCTCCAGTGTGACTCAGGTATCGCTTCCAAGGTAAGGTAACTAAAGGATTCTGACTTCCTTCTTAATCACCCTCGTTTTTTCTCTCATTTGCTCACATTGATGGAAGCCAATTGCCGTATTGTAAGCTGACCCACGGGGAAGCACACATGGCAGAAAACTGAAGCCTCAGGCCCACAGCCAGGGAGGACCTGAGGCCCTCCGTCGATCAGGCTGCAGGAGCGGAATCCTACCACCAGCCATTCGGGTGAGCTTGGAACTTCTCCCCGAGTCTGGAGGTAACTGCAGCCCCAGCCGACATGCTGAAGCAGCCTTGCGGGACATCCTGAGCCAAAGGACCCAGCTGTGCCCGGATTCCTGACCCACCAGATAAAAAACGTTCGTTGTTGTTTTTCCAGCCAGTAGGTGTTCATTTGAGAACGGGAGACAGACTTATAAAACAGCAAACTTCCGTGTGAATCGATCCCAGGAGGTTATGAAACCACAGTGATCTTGCAGAAAAATGGAAGAACGGGATTTTATGCTAAACAACTTAGTTTATTTAGGTTAATAGATGCTTTCTAGAATGTGTATTTACTTAATTTTGAAAAAATCTATATAATACCATATTTTCTCTATCTCTAATCCATTAATTTTAATAAAATCATGATCTTATCAAAGTAGTTTTTTGGAGTGGTGGCCGAACACACTGTTGTTTTCAGCTGTTAAGTTTTGGGGTGATTTGTTACACAGGTGTAGGTCACTCATACACTCAGATGTATCTTCCCAGGGTGGTTCAGTTTCCAAAAGAGTTACTTGGGCTTAACACAAATTATACCTACCAGAGAGAGAGAACATTTTTATTTATTTTTTAATTTATTTGGCTGTGTCAGATCTTAGTTGCGGCTCACAGGCTTAGTTGCCCTGAGGCATGTGGGATCTTAGTTCCCAGGCCAGGGATCAAACCTGCGTCCCATGCATTGAAAGGCGGATTCTTAACCACTGGACCACCAGGGAAGTCCCCCAAGAGAGAACATTTTTAGAATTCTGAAAATCCCAGGACCCAGAACTGTTCTAAAATTTCTACTTATATAATCGGAATATGGGTTTGTTTGGGTTCACCTGTGAGAATTCCATTCTAATTCATGAAACTGAATCTAAGAGTCATCAGCAAGGTAAAACCAAGTTTGATTTTTTTTGTTTTTTTGCGGTACGCGGGCTTCTCACTGCTGTGGCCTCTCCCGTTGCGGAGCACAGGCTCCGGACGCGCAGGCTCAGCGGCCATGGCTCACGGGTCCAGCCGCTCCGCGGCATGTGGGATCTTCCCAGACCGGGGCACGAACCTGCGTCCCCTGCATCGGCAGGTGGACTCTCAACCACTGCGCCACCAGGGAAGCCCCCCAATTTTGATTTTTGGCTATTCCTAGTCAGCATGTACCTTGAAAGCACATATTAAGCAGCTCTCTGGAATATTCAGTCTGTTAAATGGTAGTTTTCTCATTGATCTGTTAAAAATTGATAGAGGGCTAGTATCAGGCCTATAACTACCTTTAAGTTGATTAAATTGTTTTAGAGTATATTTGTATTAATGTAAGTAGGGCTACACCACATTGTTATCAATAAAAAAATGTAAGCAGTCTCCACATATATGGATTTCTGATTATGTGGTGTATTATTTAAAAATCTAGGCTTTAAGCAAACCATCTAATGTTCCTTTTTTTTTTTTGGAACTAAAGAGCCGGGAGAAAGATGACTATTTATTTACTTTTTTTTTTTTTTTACATCTTTATTGGAGTATAATTGCTTTACAATGGTGTGTTAGTTTCTGCTTTATAACAAAGTGAATCAGTTATACATGTACATATGTTCCCATATCTCTTCCCTCTTGAGTCTCCCTCCCTCCCACCCTCCATATCCCACCCCTCTAGGTGGTTACAAAGCACCGAACTGATCTCCCTGTGCTATGCGGCTGCTTCCCACTAGCTATCTTCTTTACGTTTGGTAGTGTATATATGTCCATGCCTCTCTCTCGCTTTGTCACAGCTTACCCTTCCCCCTCCCCATATCCTCAAGTCTATTCTCTAGTGGTCTGTGTCTTTATTCCCATCTTGCCCCTAGGTTCTTCATGACATTTTTTTCCCCTTAGATTCCATATATATGTGTTAGCTCTACGGTATTTGTCTTTCTCTTTCTGACTTACTTCACTCTGTATGACAGACTCTAGGTCCATCCACCTCACTACAAATAACTCAATTTCGTTTCTTTTTATGGCTGAGTAATATTCCATTGTATATACGTGCCACATCTTCTTTATCCATTCATTCGATGATGGACACTTAGGTTGCTTCCATCTCCTGGCTATTGTAAATAGAGCTGCAATGAACATTTTGGTACATGACTCTTTTTGAATTATGGTTTTCTCAGGGTATATGCCCATAGTGGGATTGCTGGGTCATATGGTAGTTCTATTTGTAGTTTTTTAAGGAACCTCCATACTGTTCTCCATAGTGGCTGTACCAATTCACATTCCCACCAGCAGGGCAAGAGTGTTCCCTTTTCTCCACACCCTCTCCAGCATTTATTGTTTCTAGATTTTTTGATGATGGCCATTTTGACTGGTGTGAGATGATATCTCACTGCAGTTTTGATTTGCATTTCTCTAATGATTAATGATGTTGAGCATTCTTTCATGTGTTCGTTGGCACTCTGTATATCTTTGGAGAAATGTCTATTTAGGTCTCCTGCCCATGTTTAATTTGGATTGTTTGTTTTTTTGATATTGAACTGCATGAGCTGCTTGTAAATTTTGGAGATTAATCCTTTGTCAGTTGCTTCATTTGCAAATATTTTCTCCCATTCTGAGGGTTGTCTTTTGGTCTTGTTTATGGTTTACTTTGCTGTGTAAAAGCTTTTAAATTTCATTAGGTCCCATTTGTTTATTTTTGTTTTTATTTCCATTTCTCTGGGAGGTGGGTCAAAAAGGATCTTCCTGTGATTTATGTCATAGAGTGTTTTGCTTATGTTTTCCTCTAAGAGTTTGATAGTTTCTGGCCTTACATTTAGGTCTTTAATCCATTTTGAGCTTATTTTTGTGTATGGTGTTAGGGAGTGTTCTAATCTCATACTTTTACATGTACCTGTCCAGTTTTCCCAGCACCACTTATTGAAGAGGCTGTCCTTTCTCCACTGTACATTCCTGCCTCCTTTATCAAAGATAAGGTGACCATATGTGCGTGGGTTTATCTCTGGGCTTTCTATCCTGTTCCATTGATCTATCTTTCTGTTTTTGTGCCAGTACCATACTGTCTTGATTACTGTAGCTTTGTAGTATAGTCTGAAGTCAGGGAGCCTGATTCCCCCAGCTCCGTTTTTCATTCTCAAGATTGCTTTGGCTATTCGGGGTCTTTTGTGTTTCCATACAAATTGTGAAATTTTTTGTTCTTGTTCTGTGAAAAATGCCAGTGGTAGTTTGATAGGGATTGCATTGAATCTGTAGATTTCTTTGGGTAGTAGAGTCATTTTCACAATGTTGATTCTTCCAATCCAAGAACATGGTATATCTCTCCATCTATATGTATCATCTTTAATTTCTTTCATCAGTGTCTTATAATTTTCTGCATACAAGTCTTTTTTCTCCTTAGGTAGGTTTATTCCTAGATATTTTATTCTTTTTGTTGCAGTGGTAAATGGGAGTATTTTCTTAATTTCACTTTCAGATTTTTCATCACTAGTGTATAGGAAGGCCAGAGATTTCTGTGCATTAATTTTGTATCCTGCTAGTTTACCAAATTCATTGATTAGCTCTAGTAGTTTTCTGGTAGCATCTTCAGGTTTCTCTATATATAGTATCATATCATCTGCAAACAGTGACAGCTTTACTTCTTCTTTTCCGATTTGGATTATTTTTATTTCCTTAATGTTCCTTTTAATTAATTGATTAATTAATTAATTTAAAATGTTCAGTCAAATGTCATTTATTTAGTGTCTGCCAGGCACTGGGGTTAGGAAAAAGGCAAACTCTGCCTTCAAGGATTTGAAAATAAAGTTAGTAATTATGTAATTAATGCTCACTATATAGTTAGCATACCAGTTTTTGATATCAAATTTATGATAGTGTATAGTTCAAATTTTTGGCACCATATTTTAAACAATTAGTGTTTACAGTATAACAGTGCCCATTTTATTGCACTTGAAACATAATTTCACTATATTGCTATCATTATAGAGTTTATAGTAGTTTCTTTGCTGTTGTGTATGACTCAGGAATACAACCCACAATTAAAAACCTAATGGAAAAATGTGACCCTGTTGATGATATGTTTTTTCTGGAATGCACAGTGGTGAAAGGGGGTGGCTGCTTATAAATACAGTAAGTTTGTATATCACATTCATTTAATTATAGAATGAGAAATGAGAATGTTCAAGATTGAGATATACATCTGAATAATTCTGAATACTACAGTCTTGTGTAGTTGCCTTCAATTCTACTTTTACAACAAGGCGGACCAAAAACTAAACACATGCAAAAATGTTTTAAAATGAATTAATGCGTATCTGCCGTTCTTTACCAAATGTTCCTAAGATGTATGAGAAATCAACTTTGTGTCCTGAGCGGAGGGTTCTTCACACTGTAATATTTATGAAGTTTCCAGGGTAGCGTTTTCTGACATTCTTTGGTCTATTTCTAAGAAAATAATATATTTCAGGGACGTCCCTGGTGGCTCAGTGGGTTAAGAATCCGCCTGCCAACGCAGGGGACTCGGGTTCAAGCCCTCATCTGGGAAGATCCCACATGCCTTGGAGCAACTAAGCCCAGTGTGCCACAACTACTGAGCCTGCGCTCTAGAGCCTGCGAGCCATAACTACTTAGCCTGCGAGCCACAGCTACCGAAGCCCACGTGCCTAGAGCCCGTGCTCCACAACAAGAGAAGCCACTGCAATGGGAAGCCCGCACACCGCAACGAAGAGTAGCCCCCGCTCGCCGCAACTAGAGAAAGCCCGCGTGCAGCAACAAAAACTCAATGCAGCCAAAATTAAACAGATAAATACATTTATATTAAAAAAAGAAACTAATACATTTCAAAAAACCTAGAATGATATTACAAAAGGCAAATGTTAAGAGCTCATCAATAAACATTTATATAATTGGAAATTAAAAGTTTTGAACCAGTATTAATTTATATATATTCATTTGCATATGGATTGCTTTATACTTCACACACTATAAGGCTTTCTCTCTATCAAAGTGAATCAGTTATTGGCAGTTGATTGGGAAATTCTTGGTTGTAGTTATCAAACAGTCCTGCTGAAATAAGATTTGAAGGGGCCACAGCAGAGCAGTGCATCTCAAAATTTGGGGCACAAAACAAAAGATCGTGTGGCCCACCTGCCTGTTCTTCCTTTCTAATAAAAATTTGAACATGAATAATGAAAGTTTTTGGATTATGTGTTACTTGCCTGAAAGCAGCAGGTACTACTGGTGGGCACTGGATCTTATCTTAGAAGCACTGATATTGATAGACTTTAGTATTATGTACTGAAATGTAACCTTCTGACTCAACAATCTATCTCACAAATTGTCAGATTCTTGGCTTTTATTACAACCAGAAAATCCTAATTCTTAAAGGTAAATATTCTGTAGTGAAGTTATAATTAATTTATAGGGACCATTTAGTTTTCAAAAAGTGGTTACGGCTATGTTTACCAACCCAAATTATTGTGTGGGTAGGTAACTGTATTCTTAACTGTATTCTCAGTCCTGCTTCGTGGGAAACGGTAGTTTGACTTACAAGTTTTCCCTTTTCTCACCCATTCTCAACACTTCCTATTCTCTTTCCCACTATATTTCCTCTTAGAACATATCACTAGTCTAATTTCATACATATTTTACTTATTCATCTGATTTGTTGCCCGACTTCTCAATTAAATTGTATGCTTCATAATGGCAGTATTTTTGACTGTTTTGTCTACTGCTGTATCCCCTGTGCCTAGAGGAGTTCCTGGGAAATAATGTGTTCAATAAAGATTGACTAAATAAATGAATGTTCAGGGTGCCTCTATGCTTCTTAAGTCCTTTCTCCATATCCATTACTCCTGAAAAACTTCTCACTAGTGCTGACCCAACTCAAGATGCCCTAAATGAATGCTTTCCCAATATGATAAAGAAATATTAATACATATCTCAAACTAAAAACTAATCTCATGCTTAACAGTGAACCATTAATTTACATTGCTGTAAGGATTTAGATAAAGATGTCAACGATCACTTCTGCTAATTAATAATGCTCTGGAGGTACTAGCCAATGAAATTAGACATGAGAAAGAAATAACATGTATAAATATTGGAAAAGAAACAGCAAATCATTTATTATGTGCAGGTAACATGATTTTAAACTTATAAAACCCCATACAACAGTATAAAATAAAGGGAATTCAATAAAACTATTGGCTATTAAATGGATATAAAAGTCAATCTTTTCTATATGTTAACTGAAATGACTTGGAAAATAGATAAAAAGATCCCACTTACTATATATCAGCTAAAAATTTAGAACATCTGATACAGGTTTAATACAAATAATATGAAAAAAACTTTTAAACTACTGAAAGAAATAAAAGAAGATTTATGTAATTGGAAAGACATATAGTGTTCTTATATAAGAAGGACCAAGGTGATAAAGATGTAAATTCTCCCTAATTTAATGTACATAATCACAGTATTCCTAGTAAAAATGTCAAGAGTAATTTTTTTTGGAAATGTGACAAGATCATACTAAATTCATATAATTATGAATATGAAAAATGCATAAGAACAAAAGGATTTTTAAAAAATGATGAGAAGGGACTACCTCTATCAGATATTGTGATATAAAGCTATAGTCATTAAAAGAGTCTGATAATAGTGCTTGAATAGACAGAGCAATATAATGTAATAAAGAGTTCAGAAACAGAAACAAATACATATGGAAACCTAGTATAAGATAAAGGTGGAGAAAAGCAGACTTCCAAGAAATGATGGTGTGGGGCAACAGGCTAGACATCTGTCTGGAAATCAGAACAAAAGTGAATTCTTATTACATTTCTTACACTTAAATATTAGATGAATTAAAAATGTAAATGTTGAAAGAAAACATGGAGTGTAAGAAATAAAGCTCACAAACCACAAAGGAAACAATTAGTAAAAATGGCTGCATAAAATTTTTTAAAAGCTTTTTTATTCAGATATACTTGATTTACAATATTATATGTTTCATGTGTACAACATAGTGATTCTCACAATTTTTAAAGGTTATACTCCATTTACAGTTATTATAAATTTTTGGCTATATTCCCTGTGCTGTACAATATAGCCTTGTAGGTTATTTATTTTATACATGATAATTTGTACTTATCACCTACCCTTCTCCACTCCCTATCCTCACTCATAACCACTAGTTTGTTCTCTATATCTGTGAGTCTATTTCTTTTTTGTTACATTTACTAGTTTATTTTATTTTTTAGATTCCACATATAAGTGATACCATACAATATTTGTCTTTCTCTATTTTTACTTAGCATAAAAACCTCCAAGTCCATCCATGTTGTTGCAAATGGCAATATTTCATTCTTTTTTATGACTAAGTAGTATTCCATGTATATGTATATGTATGTGTGTGTGTGTGTATACACACACATATATACCACATCTTCTTTATCCATTCATTTGGTAATGGACACTTAAGTTGCATCCAAATCTTGGCTATTGTACATAATGCTGCTATGAACATTGTGGTGCATATATGTTTTTGAATCGATGTTTTCATTCTCTTCAGATATATACCCAGGAGTAGAATTGCTGGGTCATGTGGTAGTTCTATTTTTTGTTTTTTGAGGAAATTCCATACTGCTTTCCACAGTGGCTGCACCAACCTGCATTTTTATCAGCCGTGCACAAGGGCTCCCTTTCCTCCACATCCTCCCCAACACTTGTTATTTATGGTCTTTTTGATCATAGTCATTCTAACAGGCTTCAGGTGATATCTCATTTTGGTTTCGATTTACATTTCTCAGATGATTAATGATGTTGAGCATCTTTCATGTGCCTTTTGGCCATTTGTATATCTCCTTTGAAGAAATGTCTATTCAGATCTTTTGCCCATTTTTTAATGGGGTTGTTTGTTTTTCTGACATTGAGTTGTATGAGCTGTTTATATATTTTTGGATATTAACCCCTTATAGGTTATATCATTTGCATACATTTTCTCCCAGTCCATAGGTTGTCTTCTTGTTTTGTCAGTGGCTTCCCTGGCTGTGCATAAGCTTTTAAGTTTAATTAGGTCCTGCTTGTTTATTCTTGTTTTTGTTTCCTTTGCCTTAGGAGACAGATCAAAAAAAATATTGCTACAATTTATGTCAGAGTGTCCCACCTGGACTTCTTGGTGGTCCAGTAGTTAAGACTCCGCACTTCCTACAGGGGGGCATAGATTCGATCCCTGGTCCAGGAACTAAGATCTCACATGCTGCATGGTGCGGTCAAAAAAAGAAAAGCATCCCACCTATGTTTTCTTCTAGGAGTTTTATGGTTTCCAGTCTTGCATTTAGGTCTTTAATCCATTTTGAGTTTATTTTTATTATTTATTAAAAGATTTATTTGTTATTTATTTATTTATTTGGCTGTGTTGGGTCTTAGTTTTGGCACATGGGATCTTTGTCGAGGCGTGCAGGATCTTTCGTTGCAGCATACAGGCTTCTCTCTAGGTGTGGCATGCGGGTTTTCTCTTCTATAGTTGTGGCATGCAGGCTCGAGAGCATGTGGGCTCTGTAGTTTGTGGCACGCAGTTTCTCTAGTTGAGTTGTGTGGGCTCAGTAGTTGTGGTGCCTGGGCTTAGTTGCCCCGTGGCATGTGGGATCTTAGTTCCCTAACCAGGGATCAAACCCACGTCTCCTGCATTGGAAGGCAGGTTCTTTACCACTGGACCACCAGGGAAGTTCCTTGAGTTTATTTATTTATTTTAAAAATTTTATTTATTTTTTTATACAGCAGGTTATTATTACTTATCTGTTTTATACATATTAGTGTATCCTTGAGTTTATTCTTGTATATGGTGTTAGAATATGCTCTAATTTCATTCTTCTACATGGAGCAGTCCAGTTTTCCCAGCACTACTTATTGAAGAGGCTGTCTTTTCTCCATGGTATGTTCTTGCCTCCTCTGTGTTAGATTAGTTGACCGTAAGTGCATGGTTTTGTTTCTGGGCTCTCTATTCTGTTTCATTGATCTATGTGGCTGTTTTTGTGCCAGTACCATACTGTTTTGATTAATGTAGCTTTGTAGTATAGTCTGAAGTCAGGGAGTGTGATACCACCAGCTCTGTTCTTTTTCAAGATTGTTTTGGGTATTTGGGGTCTTTTGTGCCTCCATACAAATTTTAAAATTATTTGTTCTAGTTCTGTGAAAAGTGTCCTTGGTATTTTGCTAGGGATTGCATTGAATCTGTAGATTGCCTTTGGTAGGATGGTTATTTTGACAATACTAATTCTTCCAATCCATGAACACAGTATATCTTTCCATCTGTTTGTGTCATCTTCAGTATATTTAATTGGTGTCTTATAGTTTTCCAAGTACAGGTCTTCTACATCCTTAGGTAGGTTTATTCCTAGGTATTTTATTCTTTTTAATGTGATGGTAAATGGGACTGTTTCCTTAATTTCTCTTTCTGATAGCTTGTTGTTAGTATATAGAAATGCAACAGATTTCTCTATATTAATTTTGTAACCTTCAACTTTATTGATTGATGAGTTCCAGGAGTTTTTTGGTGGCGTCTTAAGGATTTTCTATGTATAGTATCATGTCATCTGCAAACAGTGACAGTTTTACTGCTTCCTTTCCAATTTGGATTCCTTTTATTTCTTTTTCTTGTCCGATTGCTGTGGTTAGGACTTCCAACACTATGTTGAATAAAAGTGGTGAGAGTGGGCATCCTTGTCTGGTTCCTGATCTTAGGGGAAACGCTTTCAGCTTTTCATCACTGAGTATGATGTTAGCTGTGAACTGTATATATATATATATATATATATATATATATATATATATATATATATAATATATATATATAGCATTTATTATGCCGTATATAGCATTTATTATGTTGGGTCTCTATACTCTCTGGAGGGTTTTTTTTTTTTGTAATCATAAATTGATGTTAGCTTTTGTCAAAAGCTTTTTCTGCATCTACTGAGATGGTCATATGGTATTTATTCTTCAATTTGTTAATGTGGTGTATCACATTGATTGATTGATTTGCAGATATTGAATCATCCTTGCATCCCTGGGATAAATCCTGCTTGATAATGGTGTATGACTCTTTTAATGTATTGTTGGATTTGGTTTGCTAATATTTTGTTGAGCATTTTTGCATCTATGTTCATCAGTGATATTGGCCTATAATTTTTTTTTTTTTGGTGATATCTTTGTCTGGTTTTGGTATCAGGGTGATGCTGGCCTTGTAAAATGAGTTCAGAAACATTCCTTCCTCTGCAATTTTTTTGGAATAGTTTGAGAAGGATAGGTGTTAACTCTTCTCTAATGTTTGGTAGAATTCACCTGTGAAGCCATCTGGTCCTGGACTTTAGTTTGTTGAAACTTTTAAAAAAATTATTATTTCTGATTCAATTTCATTACTAATGAAATTGTAATTGGTCTGTTCATATTTTCTATTTCTTCCTGGTTCAGTCTTGGGAAACTGTACATTTCTAGGAATTTGTCCATTTCTTCTAGGTTGTACATTTTATTGGAATATAGTTGGTCGTAGTAATCTTTTATGATCCTTTGTTTTTCTGTGGTGTCAGTTGTAACTTCTTTTTCATTTCTGATTTTATTGATTCGGGCCTCTTTTTTTTTTTTTTTGATGAGTCTGGCTAAAGTTTTATCAATTTTGTGTATCTTTTCAGAGAACCAGCTCTTAGTTTCATTGATCTTTTCTATTGTTTCTTAGTCTCTATTTATTTCTGCTCTGATCTTAATGATTTCTTTCCTTCTACTAACTTTGGGTCTTGTTTGTTCTTCTTTCTCTAGTTCCTTTAGATGTAAGGTTAGGTTGTTTATATGAGATTTTTTGTTTCCTGAGGTAAGCTTGTACTGCTATAAGCTTCCCTCTTACAAATGCTTTTGCTGCATCCCATGGATTTTGGATCCTTGTGTTCTTGCTTTCATTTGTCTCCAGGTATTTTTTTAATATCTGATTTGATTTCTTCAGTGATCCATTGGTTGTTTAGTAGCATATTATTTAGCCTCCATGTGCTTGTTTTTTTTGCTGTCTTTTTTTTTCTCCTTGCAGTTGATTTCTAGTCTCATAGCATTGCAGTCAGAAAAGATGCTTGATATATTTCAATATTCTTAAATTTACCGAGACTTGTTTTGTAGCCTAGTATGTAATCTGTCCTGAAGAATGTCCCATGTGCACGTAAAAAGAATGTGTATTCTGCTGCTTTTGGATGGAAAAAGCACCCCCCCAAAAAAAATCTATCTATCTATATATATATGTGTTCTAATATGTCATTTAAAGCCAGAACTTCCTTATTGATTTTCTGTCTGGATGATCTGTCCATCAATGTAAGTGGAGTGTTAACGTCCCCTATTATTATTGTGCTGCTGTGAATTTCTCCCTTTTTTTCTGTTATGTATTTAAGTGCTCCTATTTTGGATGCATATATAAAAATTTAAAACTTCTCTATAACAAAAAAAAAATCATAATGTTAAAAGGCACTTCAGAAACTGAGAAAACTATTTTCAACACATATGACAAAGAGCTAACTCCTTAACTTACAAAGAACTCTTATGATACTCCATAAGTAAAATGGGCAAAGGGTATGAACACATTACAGAACAAGCACATTACAGCAACACAGACAACCAAAAATATATATAAAATGTTTTTCAAACTTGCTCTTAATTAATGAAATGCCAATCAAAAGAATTAGATTCCAGTTTCACCTATCAGAATGGCAAAAATTTAAAAATTGGATGAAACGTTGTTATTGTACCCATGATTAATAGTAATGCTGATACTGCATGGTTGTTAAAAAAATAAAAGACTGGGGCTTCCCTGGTGGTGCAGTGGTTGAGAGTCCGCCTGCCGATGCAGGGGACACGGGTTCGTGCCCTGGTCCGGGAAGATCCCACATGCTGCGGAGCGGCTGGGCCCGTGAGCCATGGCAGCTGAGCCTGCGCGTCCGGAGCCTGTGCTCCACAATGGGAGAGGCCACAGCAGTGAGAGGCCCGCGTACCGCAAAAAAAAAAAAATAAAATAAAAGACTGAAATATATCTTTGTATGTGTGGATATGCAAAGATCTCCAAGTCATGTTCCTAATCATTGTCTACATGTTGCTCATCACCTGCCATAAAGAAAGGAGTTAAAATCCTAGTTTTAAGATTTAGGCCACATTTGGTACTGTGTTAGGCTGAATACTGTCCCCTGCCCCGAAGGATGTCCACATCTTAATCCCTAGAAACTGTGAATCCCCAGGACCTGTGAACACAATGTGATAACTGCATAGAGCAAAAGGAACTTTGCAGATGACCACTTGAAGGATATTGATTGAGGTGGGGAGATTATCCTGAATTATCCTGGTTTATCCATGTGGGCCTGATACAATTACAAAAACCTTTATAAGAGGTACACAGGGGGAGTCAGTCAGAAGATAGCAGTGGGATGAGGGAGGAAGAGGCAGAGACAGATGTTTTCCTGCTGGCTTTGAGGGTGTTGGAAGGGGGTCACAGGCCAAATACTGGCTGTTCTAGAAGCTGTTAAGAGGCAAGGGAATGGATTCTCCCCTGGAATCCCTGGAAGGGACCAACCCTGCTGATATCTTAATTTTTAGCCTTATGAGACTCACTTCAGACTTCTGACCTCCAGAACTATAAGAGAATAAATCTGTGTTGTTTTAAGCAAGAGTTTATGGTATTTGTTAGAACAGCAACAGGAGACTAATAGAAGTTATCATGAAAAACATCATAAATCAAAATGAGACTAAAAGCAGGCTATTAAAATGTAAATGAAACATACTATTATCAACTTCAAGAAGTCAATGAAGAGGATGACTTCACGTGCTTTGGGGAAATAACTTAACGCTCTCAAAACCATCTTGCTATACCTTGTCTGGACTACACCTAGGAGAAAGATCACCAACTCTGGGGAGCTGGTGGGATGGTTTCAGAAAAACTAGCTGGGGAAATGAGCAAACTCCCTTATCAAGCACTCAGGACGGGGATTTTAAAGAGCAAGAAGGCTGGCCCTTGTGCAGGGGCTTCGGTGGAGGCATGCCCGGAGGCTGAGAGGGCTGGGTGGGGAGGAGAAGTGTGGGGGTGTGTGACAAAAGGTGACAGGTAGTGGCAAGATCAGGAAATTAATTACACAGAGCAAACAAGATAATTGAGGAAATAAATAAATATATTTAGAATCATAGAAGACAAGTTTATTTCTGCCTGAAAGGGTTTTACTTACATAGAAAGGGGGACGTCTAGAAATAACTCTGAGGTGTGCGATTAGAATAGGGAATATTGGGTTAATATATATATACACACATATTTTATATATATTATATATATATATATATATATACACACACACGAGGATAGCTAGTTACCAATCTATGTGCGTATATGTGCATATGTGCGTGCCTGTGTGTGTGTGTGTGCGCGCGTGTGTGTGGGGGGGTAATTTTCCTAACTCTGCTGAAGGCCTAGAAGCAATGACACCCCGGTAACAATAAGCACACTCAGCATCATTCTCCACTAAGTACCATTCTCTACTAAAGGGAATTAGGGTTCCTCAGAGAAATGGACGATTCCAGGCTTGGGGCAGGCAAAGTACAAGATAAGGCTGGTATGTGGAAAAGGACACAGAAGCCAACTTGAAGTTCTCACTGATCAAATCTAGGACAATTTGAGCATCAAAATAAATAAGGATGAAATAAGATGACAACCTATTAAATAAGATAGGAACCCATGAGTCCATACTAATACAAATGAATAAATAAACAGAGAAAGGAAGAGAAAGCTCTTCCTTATGGTAGAATGACAGCTAATAAACGTACAAGGAATGGCTGAAAGGGTCAATGACTGTTTGATGGCTATCAGAGAGGTAGTTGAAGCAGGCAGGACTTGTCAGTGGATGCTAAAGGCCAGTGAACAGAAGTCCGATAAAGAACGGGATCTGGGATAACACTAATCAAATACAAAAGGAAAGAGGGTGGCTTTGTGGAGAAACCTGGCAGACACCTTGACCATCACCAGGTCAGCAAGGCCCGCACCACCAGTGGGACAGGGGGACCTCATGTGCCTCCCGGAAACTGAGAAGAGCACAGGGTCATCCCTGTGGTCTCCCTGCCAGGATCAGGCCCGAGTCAGGTCGGGGGAGACACCGACCAGACCCAGGTTGAGGGTCTTCCTACAAAACAAAAGGCCTGAACTCTTTGACTTAAAGTTCAGCAGAATGTTAAATACTAGAAAAGCTCTTCCCTTAGCTTATAAAAATAGTTATAAAAATAGGCAAGATGATCACATACCTCAAGGCTTTCAAGAACACGATTTCTAACACTGTGTCCACTTTTAAGATGATGTGTCCCAATTTTTGGCTTCAGAAATGTGGTTGCTCTAATATTGAAGAAAGGAAGTTTAAGAATGAACACTGGCGGACATCCCTGGTGGCACAGCGGTTAAGAATCTGCCTGCCAATGCAGGGAACATGGGTTCGATCCCTGGTCTGGGAAGATCCCACATGCCATGGAGCAGCTAAGCCCGTGCACCATAACTACTGAGCCTGTGCTCTAGAGCCTGCGAGCCACAAGTACTGAAGCCCATGAGCCACAAGTACTGAAGCCCGCGTGCCTAAAGCACGTGCTCTGCAACGAGAGAAGCCACCGCAATGAGAAGCCCACGCACCGCAACAAAGAGTAGCCCCTGCTCTTCACAACTAGGGAAAACCCACGCACAGCAACAAAGACCCAACGCAGCCGAAAAAAGAAAGGAATGAACACTGGAATTAAGAAGAGAGGAAATATGCTACAGAAGGAAAAAGGCTTGTGTGGCGAGATGTCTGAGTCCTAGTTCCAGCTCTGCCACTACTAGCTAGCTGCCTGGCCTCAATGGTTTAATGTACGAAATTTGCTGTTTTCAATGACGTTTAAGGTTTAGTCCGGCATGAAAGTCCATCAATTAAATATACCTATATACATCAGAAATCTCAGGCTTTATTGGATTACATGGAATTGTGCCATTCAAGCTTTGGATGGTTATAGACAAGTTATGTAGGTTTTGGTTATTTAACAATTTTATATATTTAATTGATTTTTGACAAAGAGCTCAAATTCATCCCCAGACTCAGCTTCCCAAGGCAGCGCCTTCAGGGTTAGAAGCTGTGCCTCTCTGCTCCCACCGGGTGGCGGCAAATGCAGCTCCTGCATGGGCTACAGGAAGAGCCCACACTCTAGGGCTACATGCACAGACGCGTGAACTTTTAGCGCCCCCTCCCGGCCACTGCCACATTTCTTTTTAATTTACAGTGTTGACCTGATTCCTTTTTACTAGAATTTTCACTCTGTCTATTTTAATAAAATTCTACGAAAATATCCCACATTTGATGTTACACATTCGAATGTCCGTTTCATTCATTCTTTCAACACACATTTGAGTGTGTACCATGTGCCAGGAGCTGTGTGAGGTGTGGAGGGTATAATGAACACAGAAATGTGTCTGTTTTCATGGAGCTAACACGTCGGTAATAAAATAATCACAACAGTGACTGTTCTAAGTGTTTTAAAGGAAAGAGCTACAACTCTGTGAGGATATATGGCAAAGAAGCCTGATCTAGACAGTGACCTGGGAGTTTCCCTAGAGCGGTGCATTCTAAGTTGAGATATGCAGGGTCAGTGGGAATTGACTGGGCAAAGAGGAATGGAGGGTGGGAAGGAAGAACAGCACAGAGAAGGCAGTGCCAGGGCTGGCGCGTAGAGGAGGCCCCTGTGGCTGGGCCCCGTGACAAGGGCCAGCGGTTCCAGATGGGGCTCCAGAGGTCAGGGGGGTGAACAGCTGCAGGGTCACTGGAAGGCATGTTTATGGTCTGGATCTTTCATCCAAGAGGAACAGCCAGCTAGCAGTAAGCAAAAGAGAGAGAGGCTGGGGAAGGGATGATGTGCGCTGCCTCCCGAAGAGGTGACTCTGGCTGCAGCGGGGGAGAACAGAAGAGGGAAGAGTCAGAGAGCAGCGGATGCAGGAGGCGGGACGAAGGAAGGCGGGAGCTTGGACCAAGGCGCCCGTGATGATGTGAAAGATGCACAGGGGACAATGTCACCAGGGCTTGGTGACCCACTGGATGCTGGGGTGAGGGAAAAGGTCAAGGGGTCCCAGTGGGTGGGGTGGTGGGAGACTGCCAGGCCTCGCGCGTGTTGAGTTGCAGGGGTCTGAGAGGTATGAAGAGGCACTGCTGCCCAGCAGCTGGACCTATGGGAGCCGGAGGATCAGAAGGCTGGGCGTGGCTGAGGGTGCAGAAGCCCAGGGAAGACAGTGCTTCGCGAGTGGGAGGGGAGCAGCAGTGTCAAACTTACGTGCTGCTGAGAGACTGAACAAGACGTGGCCGGGAACGTCTGATGAGCGGTGTTAGTGCAGGGCAGACTGGAGTGGGTCGAGGAATGAGAGGCAGGGAATGCACACACTGAATATGGCAATTCTTTACCAAAGTTTGCCTGTCAAGGGGGATGAGAAATTGAGCAATAACTGGAAAATGAAAGAGAACTGAGGTCAAGGGAGTTTGTTTCTGTTTCTTTTGTGATGGGAGGTCTTGAGCATGTTTTTTTTTGCGGTACGCGGGCCTCTCACTGTTGTGGCCTCTCCCGTTGCGGGGCACAGGCTCCGGACGCGCAGGCTCAGCGGCCACGGCTCACGGGCCCAGCCGCTCCGCGGCATGTGGGATCCTCCTGGACTGAGGCACGAACCTGCGTCCCCTGCATCGGCAGGCGGACTCCCAACCACTGCGCCACCAGGGAAGCCCTTGAGCATGTTTAAAAGCCCAGGGAAAGCGCCAGTCAAGATGGAAGAGGTGATGACACAGGTGAGAGAATGGACAGCCGAGAGTGACAGCAAGTGGGAGTGGGTGAGATCCAAACCACAGGGGGGTTGCAGTTGTGGCAGCTGAAGATGGAGGAGATTCCCCTCAGGTGGCTTTAAGAGCCTCTATGAAGTGACAGGACAAGGGGAGGCTGGAGGGCGGAACATCCTATAGACCCTCTGCAAGTTGCAGCTGCCCTACCATTATACTTTGGTCCGTCAGGGTTTCACTAGATGGAAAAAGAGACAACGGAGGCTGGGGGTTTGCAACTGGCAAGGGGACAGGTGTCTGGGGCAATTAGCTCCCTGAGGGCAGGGACCTGTCATATCAATCACTGCCTCACTCTGTGCCTGACTGGAGTATCAGCGCCCAGGTACTTACTATCAAAGTGATCAGCGTAGGAATGCTCACTTGTCTTCATTTCAATTTGCCTCTTTTGGTGCTTCTCTAAAAAACCAAAGAAGAAAGAATACAGAACAGACAGAGCGTAAATTCCTACGTGACTTTTTTTCTCACTTGGAAGAATTCTTTCATTCTTCCGTAAAGTCAGTTTTAAAGTTCTTGCCATAGATCTATCCAGAGACACTGTCATATATCTCAGAAAGCTAAAGGGCATCTTTCAATTTTTAGCTTAATCGTAAGGTGCTTACGTAGCTTCGTCTACTTTGTTTAAAAGTCGCAAAAATGCATACTAAAAATGTTGTATTTTTATCTGTGGAAACTATAAAATTCATATACTTCAAAAAAAAACGTACATGAAATAACACAGAAAAAGAAAACAGCATAAGGCTGTCTATACTCAAGGCAGGGAGACCAATTAGGAGGCTACTGAAATAATCCAGGCCTGGACCAGGGTGCTGACAGTGGGCGTTGGATACGTTCTGAAGGATGTGTTGACAGACTGAATGTGGGGAGGGAGAGAAACAGGAGTCAAGGAGGACACTAATGCCCAGACAACTTGGGAGAATGGCTTCCAGTAACTGGGGTGGGTAAAAGCAAGGGAGGAGCAGGTTTGCGGGAATGTTCTCGACTTGCTGTGCTGGAGATGCCTTAGACATCTAAGCAGAGATATGGGCAGGCAGACATGCGTCTGAAGTTCAGAGGAGGGTCAGGACTGCAGATACACATGTGGGGTTCACTCGCATTTAGATGGGTTTTGAGCCTATGAGACTGGATGAATTCACCTAGGAAGTGAGGGTAGATTAAAAAAAAAAAAGTTCGAGGTCATGGGTGGCAGTGAAAAACTGGCCTGAAAACTTAACCGCTGGCACACGTGTGGCAAGGAAATGTTAAAGCACCACCGGGAAATTGTGGACAGAGGGCTCCAAGGCTGAGTTGAGCGGGTGAGGGACAAAAACACAGAAGACACTGCAAAGGATTCAGATTTCCCAGGGATGGGGATTAGCGAAATGTCAGCGCTAAGGTTAGAAGGAAAAAACAAAGCGAAAGCAAGCAGGCAAAATTTAAGGTAACAGATTCAGATATAAAAGAAAAATGTCGGCGAAAGCCTGCAAGTTGGTGAAGGGGTGAAATCGGCCCCAGCGTGGCGGGGCAGGAAGAAGGCGTGGCCGGGAGGAGGGGTAAGGTGACTGGCCGGGCCCCTCCCCCGGGCCATACCCGGGCCAGCTCGGCACCGCCCCCTGCCCGAAAGCCTTCAGCGGCCAGTCCACGTGCGGGCGGGTCCGCGGGTCCCCGTGCCAGCGTGGGCTTGTGAGTGTGTTGCGTGGGCGCAGTCACAGTGTCTGAACTGGGAAGAAGGACGCCGAGGGCCGCTCTTCACCAGGCTGCGCTTTGCAGGAGGAAGCGGCCTCACGGCCTGCCTACGTTACCAACTGCAGAGCCAAGCAGCGAGGCCCGAGCTGGGCAGGGGCCAGGACTGAGGAACCGGGCGACACCGGAAGACTCGGAAAGTTTAGCAGCAGGCTCGGCTGGGGCAGGGCGGAGACTTTCGGCTGTGGGGCGCGGCGGCAGCGGGTCTGTTACCTGCTCCGCGCGGCTGCCGCTGCAGCGCCAACCTCGCGGCCTCCTGGCTCTGACGCGTCGCCCTGGAAACCGGCGCGCGGGGCTTTCTGGGACTGGCCGAGCAGGAGGGGAGGAACGAGAGGCGGGGCCGCGAGGCCTGCGCGCACGCGCACCCGGGTCCGCGCCTCTGTCCCGGGCCAGGTGTCCAGGGTCGGGTTGTGAGGCCTGCCTCACCTGACTCTTCCGTGAGGGTGAACTTAGCTGGCTGCATAGACTTTCGCAAACAAGCCTCCAGCCACCCCTCCTCGGCGCCCAGGATCCCGCCTACGCCCTGGCCGCGCTCGGGCCGAGCGAGCTGACCCCGCGGTTCCTTCCCGCGCCCGGTAGCTCTCGCCCGCGCACCGGGTGTTTTGAATCTGAGTCCGATGCACATGTCCGGTTCCCAGCCTGGGAGGGCCGTGGACTAAGCGCAGAGCGCTTCTGTTAACCTTTATAAAGATGGATTTCTTGGTGGAAGAAAATCTGATCACAAAGCAATGCATGTTTGGTGTAGAGAAGTTACCATGTACAGGAAAGTACCAAGAAAAAGTAAAAATCACCTATAAAAATTATAGGTGATTTTGTAAAAAAAAAAAAATTATTTATGGCCGTGTTGCGTCTTCGTTTCTGTGCGAGGGCTTTCTCTAGTTGCGGCGAGCGGGGGCCACTCTTCATCGCGGTGCGCGGGCCTCTCAATACCGCGGCCTCTCGTTGCGGAGCACAGGCTCCGGACGCGCCATGGCTCACGGGCCCAGTTGCTCCGCGGCACGCGGGATCTTCCCAGATCAGGGCTTGAACCCGTCCCCTGCATCGGCAGTCAGACTCCCAACCACTGCGCCACCAGGGAAGCCCTATAGGTTATTCTTAGTGATTGCATAGGAGTTTTCAGTGATGCGTAGGCATAATTAACGAACAATAACATTATTTCTTTTTTTCCTCTTCCCTCCTCCTCACCCTCCCATTGTATCAATGCCCTGTTGAATGTCCTTGTAGATGAATCCTAGGGGTCACCCCGACTGTTTTTTTAGGATAAATTCCTACATGTGAAGTTGAAGGATCAAAGGATAGACCCACTTTGAGGCTTTCTGAAGGTATACGAAAGTTTGCCTTCCAGGCAAATGTCTCCAATCCTTAATCCACATTTGCGGATAATCTTATTTCTTTTAAAAATGGATGTCCATGTAGGGGCTTCCCTGGTGGCGCAGTGGTTGAGAGTCCGCCTGCCGATGCAGGGGACACGGATTTAAGCCCTGGTCCGGGAAGATCCCACATGCCACGTAGCACCTAAGCCCGTGTGCCACAACTACTGAGCCCATGTGCCACAGCTACACACACCTAGAGCCCATGCTCCACAACAAGAGAAGCCACCGCAATGAGAAGCCCACGCAGTGCAACAGAGTAGCCCCCGCTCGCCACAACTAGAGAAAGCCTGTGTGCAGCAATGAAGACCCAATGCAGCCAAAAATAAATAAATAAAATTTAAAAATTAAAAAAAAGTATGCCCATGTTATTGTCAAAAAGTGACACCTTACTTTGAGTTTTTCACAACTTCGATTACTAGGAAGGATAGGCATTTTTGTCGTACTTTCAGTGACCATTTGTACTTATTTTGTGATTTGCCTTTTGCCCACTTTTTCAGTTGGCGTTAATCTTTGTAAAAATTGATTTGTTAGAACTTTTGACATTCTGTAAAACTCGGACTATGGTATATGCTGCAGATATTTCCTTCAGTTTGTCAATTACCTTTGAATTTTGTTTATACTGTATCTTGTATTTGTGTAGCTCAAATTTATCACATTTCCCTTTATGGTTTTTTCATTTTGTTTTTATGTAATAGGGGGCAGTGGGCATCTCCAAGCAGACCCTGTTTTTTCTTTTTTTTTTTAAATTTTATTGAAGTATAGTTGATTTACAATGTTGTGTTAATTTCTTCTGTACAGCAAAATGACTCAGTTATATATATATATATATATATATATACACACACACACACACATATATATATATTCCTCTTCATATTCTTTTCCATTATGGCTTATCAAAGTATATTGAACATAGTTCCCTGTGCTATACAGTAAGACCTTGTTGTTTTTCCATTCTGTATATAATAGTTTGCATCTGCTAATCCCAAACTCCCATTCCTTCCTTCCCCTACACCCCTCCCACTTGGCAACCACAAGTCTGTTCTCTATATCTGTGAGTCTGTTTTTGTTTCCTAGGTATGTTGATTTGTATCTTATTTTAGATTCCACATATAAGTGATAGCATATGGTATTGGACTCCTCTGTCTGACTTACTTCACTTAGTATGGTAATCTCTAGGTCCATCCATGTTGCTGCAAATGACATTATTTCATTCTTTTTCATGGCTGAGTAATATTCCATTGTGTATATGTACCGCATCTTCTTTATCCATTCATCTGTCGATAGACATTTAGGTTGCTTCCATGTCTTGTAAACAGTGCTGCTATGAACGTAGGGGTGTATGTATCTTTTCCAATTATAGTTTTGTCTGGGCATATGCCCAGAAGTGGGATTCAAGCCAACCCCATTTAATTCTGGCTTTTTAGGGGTTGGTGCCAGACAAGGCTTTCCTGTCCCATCACCACCTGCTCCTCCCTATCCACTCTTTTTTTTTTTTTTTTTTTTGGGGTACGCAGGCCTCTCACTGTCGTGGCCTCTCTGTTGCAGAGCACAGGCTCTGGACGCGCAGGCTTAGCAGCCATGGCTCACGGGCCCAGCCGCTCCACGGCATGTGGGATCCTCCCTGACCGGGGCACAAACCCGTGTCCCCTGCATCGGCAGGTGGACTCTCAACCACTGCGCCACCAGGGAAGCCCTAGAGTGCCCACTCTTAATTTTGCTGCGTTATGTGTTTCTACAACCTTGGGTGGTGAGTTATTCATATAAGCTGGGTAGTGGTTTTTGTTGTGGGTGAGCTGGGCACCATCTCCAAGTAGACATACATTAGACAAGTGTTGCCCTAGACTTGTCATTCATGGAAAGATGGCTGGTTCATTGCTGCTGGTGCTCCCAAGACAGTAACAAAAGTGGCTGTTTATTATTATGATTATTTTTAACAAATTTATTATTTATTTTTGGCTGCGTTGGGTCTTCGTTGCATGCAGGCTTTCTCTAGTTGAAGCAAGCAGGGGCTACTCTTCGTTGCAGTGTGCGGGCTTCTCATAGCGGTGGCTTCTCTTGTTGCGGAGCACAGGCTCTAGGCGCGTGTGCTTCAGTAGTTGTAGCGTGAGGGCTCAGTAGTTGTGGCACATGGGCTTAGTTGCTCCGCGGCATGTGGGATCTTCCCGGACCAGGGCTTGAACCTGTGTCCCCTGCATCGGCAGGCGGATTCTTAACCACTGCACCACCAGGGAAGTCCAAAAGTGGCTGTTTATTATTAAGAGAACATCCCAACCCTGGTTCTCAGGACTGGAGGAACCTGAAAGATGGAGGCTCCTCAGAACGTCCTTTCCCATCTGAATGGTCTCTCCCTCTCTTTTTTTCTAGCTCTTTCCAGTCTATCACCTTTGTTTCTGCCTTGGAAAGAAGTACTTCTTTCCTGTCTGTGTGTTATGAAAGGGGGAGAGGCCCTTACTGTACGAAGCTGAAGAACTGCCTTTTAGTAATTATGGTGGTCACCTCCATCATGCTACATATTAACGTAGGCCTTTATAGCTCTGTATGAGTTTCCTAAGGCTGCTGTAACAAATTACCACAGAACTGATGGCTTAAGACAGCAGAAATTTATTCTTTCATGGGTCTGGAGACCGAAGTCCAAAATCAAGGTGTCAGCATGGCTGTGTTCCCTCTGAAGTCTCCTGGGGAGGATCCTTCCTGCCTCTTCCATCTCCGGTGGCTCCTGGTGTTCCTTGGCTTGTGGCCACATCACTCCAATCTCTGCCTCTGTCTTCACATAGTGTTTTTCTCTGTGTCTCTCTGTGTGTTTTCTCCCCTTCTTATGAGGATATCAGTTATTGGATTTAGGGCCCACCTGAAATCCAGGATGATTTCATTTCAAGATCCTTAATCGATTTCATCTGCAAAGACCCTGTTTCCAAATAAGATCACATTCTGAGGTTTGGGGGGAACATGAATTTTGGCGGGACAATATTCTACCCACTACTGCTACTATGGTGGTCACCACTGTTATAATAGTAAAAATATAAATAAATAATATAAATAAGGAAAATAAAAAATATAAATAAATAATAAAAATTAAAAAAAAATCAGCCTTTATTTCTCATTTTATTTTACCTGTAAAATTATATAAATAAACCAAACATAGCATCTGGTATCATTTATTATAAGATCCCTCGAGAATCTCTGCGAAGTTTGGAGCCAGTACCTCATACTTTTATCACTAAAATTATGTCAAATCGTCCTTTCACAATGTATACACATATCAAATCATCACAATGTACACTTTAAATATCTTACAATTTATTTGTGAACTGTACCTCAATAAAGTTTAAAAAAAAAGTAAATTCTGTTAAAAATTAGGTCAGATCTAAAAGTACTGTTATTTGACTTTAACATCAAGGATTAGAGATCTGAAATAATTAGCCTCTTGCATCTTCATTCGATTAGACAACTTATTTCTTTCTTTCTTTTTTTTTTTTTGCGGTACACGGGCCTCTCACTGTTGTGGCCTCTCCTGTTGCAGAGCACAGGCTCCGCACGTGCAGGCTTAGCGGCCATGGCTCACGGGCCCAGCCGCTCCGCGGCATGTGGGATCTTCCCGGACCGGGACATGAACCCGTGTCCTCTGCATTGGCAGGCGGACTCTCAACCACTGCACCACCATGGAAGCTGTAGACAACTTATTTCTGAATTGAATTTTCAAAGTCGGAGATTCATTGAGCTTTCTTTTAAGACTCATTTGGAATGTTTTGTATTCCTTTTAATTATCTTGAAGCTCACTGATGTCGCTGTAACAAAAGATGTGTCAGCTGGAGTTTTCAAATTTCTGATTTGTACATTTTCATGGTCATTATTAAAAGGATAAGCTTCTAAAAGTAATTCATAGTGAAATAAAGGAGCACTGGGAATTTGAGGGTAGGAAATCAGGAGTTTTTCTTGTGTGGTGTGGACATAAATGGGGTTGGGTTCAAATCCTGGATACACCGTTACCTTTCCTATCATCTCCCATTCTTCTTTTTTTTTTTTTTTGCCATACCTCGAGGCTTGTGGGATCTTAGTTCCCTGACCAGGGATCGAACCCGGGCCCTCGGCAGTGAAAGTGCCGAACCTTAACCACTGGACTGCCAGGGAATTCCCTCATCTCCCATTCTAAGTCCTCACCGATGAGGATGGATAGTAATAGGACCCAGTTTTAGGGCTGTTGTGTGGTTTAAGGGAGTGGTTTATGCAAAGCCCTTAGAGCAGGTCTGGCTTGCTCAAAATTGTTAGCTATTAGTTCAAGTAGGAAATTTGTTTCTCCCTAGGGCAGGCAGCTGGAGGGGGTGTCAAGATTGAGGTAGGTTTTGCCCTGTTGTAACCAATATTGGGTCCTCTGGCCTTGTGTGCGGTAAAGCCAATCTACTGACAATCTACTGGGTTGTGGTATGCAGGTGTGAAGGAATGTGCAGGACTTATTGTAGGCACCAAACAAGGAGTGTGGGCAACTGATGGTCAAAAACCCAGAACTTCCTGATGGGTTTCAGGAAAGTGTTTTGAAGGGTAAAGTGAGGGAGGGGGGTGCTGTAGGGTGGGTGGTCAGCTTGTGCACAAGTATCTGATTGGTTGATGGTGAGGGAACCAGTCATCAGGATGGTGTCATAGGAGTTAACATCATCAATCCTCAGGCTCCAGTTGCTCTGGGGGCTACGTGCTCACCATCATCATGCAGTTAGCTTCTTCCATTTGGGGGAGGCTTTAGTATCTGTAAAACAGCTCAGGAATGTGCATCAAATACTTTTATCTATGTCCTTCAGGGAGGAACTAAAGGTTCTGTGACTGCCACATGGCTGATTTACTGTTTAAATTGTTACCAGTTCTCCTGGCCCAACTGATACTTTTGTCACTACATGTTCACATCCTTTCAATCATTAATTCTTGAGCCAGGCTTTTGTGACTCAGGGGAGGCCTGAGATAACTATAGGTTTTCTACAGACCAGAGGCAGGCAGAGCATATGGGGGGAGGGGTCTGTCCAGGGAGGCCCCATAGGGTCTTCCTCAGTTATACTATATGATCAGCAGATGTATATTCTCTAGGGCACATGAGCCACAGTTTATGTCACTAACTTACAAAGGCATTAAGAAATACACAGAGCTTATTACTTTCTTAAATAATATTTGCAGCAAAATAGTATGCTCATGTGGTGGATTTAAGACTAAGGTGTTTGAAAAAATATTTCGTATGACAAAAATAGTATATACTCACTGTAGAAATTTTGGAAAATACAGCAAAGAAGAAAAGCAAAAATGATGGTGGGCTTTAAAATAAAATTTTGGTGGGCTTTAAAATAAAATTTACTGGGACGAAGTGAGAGAGTGGCATGGACATATACACACTACCAAATGTAAAATAGATAGCTAGTGGGAAGCAGCTGCATGGCATGGGGAGATCAGCTCCGTGCTTTGTGACCACTCAGAGGGGTTGGATAGGGAGGGTGGGAGGGAGAGGCAAGAGGGAGGGGATAGGGGGATATATGTATATATATAGCTGATTCACTTTGTTATAAAGCAGAAATTAACACACCATTGCAAAGCAATTATACTCCAATAAAGATGTTAAAAAATAAATAAAATTTATAATGCTTGTTACTTAAATTTGGGGAACCATGAGTCATCTTCACCTAATTTGGGGAGTAAACTTTGCATGCCCTAAGTTAAATTGTTGCGGGGTCATCTCAACCATTCATCCTGATCTAAATGAAGCTGAGCTATATTCTAGGGTCAGGGTGACCTTTCGTGGAGGGCACCTACCTGAGGGGAAGGGGAGCAGGCCTCCAGACCTTCTGGGCTCTGGTGAGGGGGCTGGAGGTCAAAACCCAAAAGATCCCTCCCCGGTCCCAGGATCTTACAGCCACGACCTTCATGAGCAGTCAGGGACTTAAACTAAGAGAGAGTCAGCCATCTTAAGAAGACTAAATATACCCTCCTGCCTTTGCCCCTAAAGACCTTGATCTTGACTTTGAAACCCACCAGGAGAGTGGGGTGGCTACCATCTGGGCTTCTTAGTAGATTTTTAATGTCTCTAACGTTTAACACAATTCAAATTATCTATACAAATAAGACACAGAGAGAGAGCCTGTTACAAACAGATCATTCATTTCTTCCCCCCAAAGTCTCTAAAACAGTGGAAGCAATTTGCTTGAAAGCCAGCCCTCCCTGCTGGGTTGGGGATGTCAGCGAAACCTGACAGGGTCCTCAGCTTGTCAGCCTCTGTTCTTCAGGAGAAACAGGTGGTAAAGGGGGAAAACTGGGAACAGGCCACTCCTAAAGGAATCTACTGTATGACAGTTCATTGAATTTTTTTTTTTTCAATGCAAAACAATGATTCTTTTTACTTCTTAATTCTATCCATAGGAATTGTGTTTGAAGGTTTCACTAAGTTTCCAGGTATTCCTCAGAGTAGACTTGAATGTGGTAAAAGGTGAGTGTTCATAAATGATAGTGACAATTATTAAGTATTGTTTAATTAGCATGCCGCCTTCTCTGATTAAAATACACGCTTTGTACATTAGGTGCCATTGCCGAGCGGTGTAAGAATAAAAATCATGCACCCTTTAAAAACACTCTTTAGTAACAGACCCTTATTCTGATCCAGATGGCCTATCATTTGTATTAATGACAAACTTAATTTCTTGAGTAAATTTTCACCCACTGTGCTCCTTTGATTTTTCTTGCTCAGTGAAATTTATCTGAAGCAAAATATAATAAAGCATGACATATGCATCACAGAATTAAAGTGGAGATTAATTAAAGCTGACTCCAGTTGAAGGCATTGAGTTTTTTTGAATCTGCCAGAAAATTTTAAAGTAAGGAAGCCGCTCTTTATTTAGGTAAAGGCTTCTGTGGCTGTTCTGACCCGTGCTGTGTGCCTGCCAAAAACCCTGTAAACAAGTCCCCCTCCGGCACCGAGCTGGTGTTGTTCGGGCTTTTCCAGCTCCGGGGCGCGCCTCCCTCCTCTTCTCTCCTCCTCCGCTACCCGGGGCTCCACCTCCCGCTGCCCGAGGCATCTCCCCGCAGGTCTCTGATTGGTGCGGAGCGCAGCCTTGCCTTTTAGGGACTGTTGTCGGGCTTTCAAAGGGATTAGGGAAAGGGTCCAGCGGCTGCTTATATCAACCAATCAACTGTTCTCCTGACAGATCCCCAAATATTCCCTGGCCAATGGCGGGGAGAGCCCGAGGTGCCTGGGCCGCTCGTGGGAGAGGCAGGGCTTCAGTGGAGCTGAGAGGCGTGAGCTCGGACAGCCTTGGGCCCCTCGCCAGTCCCCACCTGGCACTTGTCTGTGTCACTGTCAGGATTTGTCTGACTCCGCGTTCCCTCGCAGGGGTGTGTTGGGGGGAGTCCTCTTTGCAACCCTCAAAATGGTTATCAAAGTGTTTGTTGCCACATCATCTGGGTCCATAGCGGTAGGTGTCTGATGGAATTTGGGGGGCTTTCTTCCTGTCCTATTTTCTGAATAACTCAGACTTGGAAGTAGAAGGAGGGGGTATGGCCCAGTGCTGGCTTTACATGTCTTTTTGGGGCGTGTGTAAGTAAGCCTGTGAGCCCTTTGCTTTCTGCCTTGGTTTGAATGGTGTTGAAGAAGTGTGTGTGATCTGGGACAGCTGTGTGTGGAAGGGGATTCAAGGCAGTGGGTGTGTTTGATACTAGAACTTTTTTTTTTTTTTTTTATGGCCACGTTGGGTCTTCGTTTCTGCACGTGGGTCTAGTTACGGCGAGCGGGGGCTACTCTTCGTTGCGGTGCGTGGGCTTCTCGTTGCGGTGGCTTCTCTTGTTGAGGAGCACGGGCTCTAGGTGCGTGGGCTTCAGTAGTTGCAGCACATGGGCTCAGTAGTTGTGGCGCACAGGCTCCAGAGCGCGGGCTCAGTAGTTGTGGCGCATGGGCTTAGCTGCTCCACGGCATGTGGGATCTTCCCGGACCAGGGCTCGAACTCGTGTCCCCTGCACCGGCAGGCAGACTCCTAACCACTGCGCCACCAGAGAAGTTCCCGATACTAGAACTTTTAACATGTGATTTGTGTCATGTTGTGTCTCATATATGATAGAATGGGAGGCTTTTTTTTTTGGTGGAATGTTTCTGCCATTCCTTCTGCAAGACAGACTAATTTAAAATTGCAAATAAATGACACTTTGTGTAACAATATTCGGAGCGTATGATGGGCCAGATTACTAAAATGACTCCTGGGTGTAATAACTTGTGTATGCAATGTAATCCTAATGAAAGTGTCAAGTTAGCATGTGTAATGCTATTATTTGAGGATAATAATGTCACAGTGACAAGAGCAAACATCTCTAAGGCTAAAGGTTTAAATTCTCTAGGAATCCAGACAGACCAAAAACAGGTACTAAAAGCCGACCTCCAAAGCATTGCTTTGTCTGATTTCCTTGGGACCAGGCTGGGAACCACACGTCGATCTCTCTTAAGTCCAGCTTTCATTCTGTGCCTTAAGAAATAGGAGTAAGGGAGGGACTCGTTTATCCTTGGAAATGATTCAGGCTTTGATTTTAGGCTTGAACCTGCAGTGTCTATCTGGGACCGACATTTCGACCAGCATTTTATCATCTAGGAGGCTGTGGAGAGAAACAGAGTTTTATTAATCCTGAGAGTTGAAGACCAGCAAAGGGGCTGTTTCCTTTTATATCTGATTCCTGGAACTTCTCGGGTTGCAGCTTGGGTTTCAGTGGTCTCTCAGCCAGGATGATACCCTAGACAAATGGTTGGCCCAGGGAACTGTCCTAATGGCAGCTCCTGAATGCCACCCGCGTTGCCCCCGCCTCGCCCCCTCCAGCCCTGAAAGTTCACGCGGTTTCCAGAGAGGACGAGAGGAAAACACGAGAAAAGAGCCTGGTCACTCCTTCTTGAGCACAACTGGTGGGCAACTGTTTAGTGATCTCTCGAACATCTTTTAACAGAAAACGATGAGGAACAATTCCAAATGCAAAACTGCAAAATCTTTTGTGGCTGTTGATGACCTCAGAAACTTTTAGTTGATCTACAAAAAGTACATTTTTGGATTGTTTAGATTAAAAAAAATTTTTTTTTTTTGTAGAAAATGGCTTTTGTGGGCTTCAAATATGCTGTTGACACACTCATTGCTGGAAAATTTTACCACTAACCTGCCAATCTTCTACATGTTCCATAGATCAGGTCTGAGTGGCCCCATGCATCCTTCCGGAGACGGCGAACAAACTGATGGATTTCTTAGGATTATCTGATGTCCTACATTCTTGAAGTTTGGGAACATGATTTAGTTAGCCTGGGGGGATCTGGAGGGGTACTGTTTATTCCAGGATCTTAGAAAATCCAAGTTCATTCTGCTGCCGGAAGCAAATGTTTTGGTGCCACTTGGGACTGTGTGACCTTGGGAAAGTTATTGCCCCTTGCTAAGCCTCAGTTTCCTTATCTGTAAAATGAGGGTAAGAATAGTACTCATCTCATAGTGTTGTCATGAGGACTTAGGAAATAAGCAAAGGGTGCCCAGCAGGGTGTCAAGTGCTTAATAAATATTATCATTATTAGTTTTTTAAAATTTATTTATTTATTTATGGCTGCGTTGGGTCTTCGTTGCTGCGCACGGGCTTTTCTCTAGTTGTGGCGAGCGGGGACGTCTCTTCGTTGCGGTGCACGGGCTTCCCATTGCGGTGGCTTCTCTTTTTGCAGGGCACCGGCTCTAGGTGCACGGGCTTCAGTAGTTGTGGCCCACGGGCTCTAGAGCACAGGCTCAGTAGTTGTGGTGCACGGGCCTAGTTGCTCCGCCGCATGTGGGATCTTCCTGGACCAGGGCTCGAACCTGTGTCCCCTGCATTGAGAGGCAGACTCTGAACCACTGCGCCACCAGGGAAGTCCTATTATTATTAGTTAATGTTATAGTTATCAGCTATGGTTAGTTAGTATTATAATTATTATAACTATTGGTTATTAGTTAATGTTAGTTAATATTAATCAATATTTTTGTAGTTATATTTATTAGTTAATATTAGAAGATCTGCATCTGTGACGATGTTTCAGAAGAACTGTCTCAAGCCACATAAATGGAAGTATTTCTGTCTTATCCTAAAGAATGAGAACTGATTTTTCCCACGGTGTCAGTGCTAATGATTTTTCCCGGCTGGGGAATCTCACCCAGAAGCTTCTTTGCAGGACGACCCCAGAGCAGCTGCCAGTACTTACGCTGTGTGGCAGTTGGTCTTTGCTACTTACTTCTTCAGTCTGTATACTTTAAAAACAGGTTCTTGCCTGTGACCTCATCAAAGAGGGCATTATGACTTCTGTTGGATGAATGAAATAAATGAAAAAGGAAAAAGCCAATTGTAATCTCTTGATGAGGTTTAGGCATGCAGCTGTGTATCACATCTCTATTTTAACAGCTGATGCCAAAGCGTGGTTCCATGTTTTACCACTTTACACACAGATTTGGGTGAAGAGACCCTGGGAGTAGGGGAGGAAGTTGTTGTACCTTCGTGGATGACCCTCCTCTCCTCCTGAAGGCCATCGCCAGAGGGGTTGGGGGACAAAGGGAGAGAGGACGGTCCTCCCTGTTTTCATGATGCACAGCCCCTGGACCACCATCTTTAAGGACAGACCCTAATGGTGGCCCCCGGATTTCGCAATCCTTTTTCCAGTCTTGATTGACTGTAAATATAGAGGGAAAAACATGGCTCTTGAATTAGATGGATGTGGATGTGAACCTTGGAAAATTCTTTAATTCACTGGCACCTCAGCTTTGTTATCTTAAAATGGTGATCAGGGGCTTCCCTGGCGGCGCAGTGGTTGGGGGTCCGCCTGCCGATGCAGGGGATGCGGGTTCGTGCCCCGGTCCGGGAGGATCCCACGTGCCGCGGAGCGGCTGGGCCCGTGAGCCGTGGCCGCTGAGCCTGCGCGTCCGGAGTCTGTGCTCCGCAGCGGGAGAGGCCACAACAGCGAGAGGCCCGCATACCGCAAAAAAAAAAGAAAAAGAAAAAAGAAAAAAATGGTGATCAGAATTCTTGCCTGGCATGGCAGTCAGGACGCGTCAGGCCAGGGTGCCCGACTGCACAGCTTCTCGACTTGTGGTGCAAAATGCTTTTCCACGCTTTCTTAATTCTCACCAGCACCCAGGATGAAGGCGGCGTTCTATCCATTTTGCAGATGAGGCAATGGACGGGCAGAACTTGTGCTCTGATAGCAACCTTCCCGGCCAGAATGGAAATGCAGGTCACCTCTCACTCAAATGCACCGTGCTTATTACTACAATACGGTGAGCTTGTTCGGAAAGGTTCCTCACTGTACAAGACAATAAACGGAACATGCCAAGCGAGAGACCCAAAGATCACTCTTATGCAGCACAGTCACCAACAGTGGCTGGTGACTTCAGGACAGAGAAGGATTTTTTTTTTATTGTTTTATTGAGGTATAGTTGATTTACAGTGTTGTGTTAACTTCTGCTGTACAGCAAAGTGATTCAGTTTTCAGATTCTTTTCCATGATGGTTTATCACAGGATACTGAATATAGTTCCCCGTGCTCTACAGGAGGACTTTGTTGATCCATTCTCTATGTAACAGTTTGCGTCTGCTGATCCCAAGCTCCCAGTCCGCCCCTCCCCCACCCCCTCCCCCTGGGCCACCACAGGTCTGTTCTCTAGGAGAACTGGCACATTCTTGTGAGTCCACGTAACAGGATAGGAAGTGAAAGCACGGGGTCCTAAGCACTGGTTCGCCAGGGAATTCCCAATGTAACAGGATAAGAAAACAGAACTCTCTCAGCCTCCACTGAGGTCCCAAAGCCTCCAAGTGACACACACCCCAAGGACCCTGGATCCTCCAGAGGGGCTGCCCAGAAGGACGGTGCAGCCTGTGGGACCAGCAATGGCCATGGCGCCCTGGAGAGGGGAGAGTGGGTGAGAGGTGCAGGGGGGAGTGTATCTGTGGTGAGGGCTACTGGGGTGCTGTGCACACCCCTACCCTTGAAACCATAAAGGGGGGTGACCTTTGGGGACTGATGCTGTGTCCCTAGGGTCAGCTCAGGAGGCCACACGGAGAAAGGCTGTACTTTGTGGTGGGAGCGGCATCTAGTAGGGACCCTTGAACAATGACCACGGGGGGGGGGGTCCGGGGGTTGCGCCCTGCTCACGTGGGCATCAGAGTGCGGGCAAAGGCCACGTGCCAGCCAGGTGAGCTCGTGCACTCCCTGCTCCCCCTCTCCCTCCTCTGGGTTCATCCTAAGACACTTCTCCAGACCCAGGCAGAAGCCAAGAGCTCCAAACAGCCAGGAGAGCCATACTCTTGACTGAGTTTAAGCTGCTGGTGTTTGGAGAGTACGGAGGGGCAGATTTTATTTTCCTTTTCTTTATTTGGGGGCAGTGCTGAGAAATAAAATGTAGCACAATACCATGCAGCCAACACTCAGTCAATTTCCTATAGACGTAATTGCTTTTCTTGAGAGAAATCATCATAAACAGATTCTTTTTTTTTTACATCTTTATTGGAGTATAATTGCTCTACAATGTTGTGTTAGTTTCTGCTGTATAATAAAGTGAATCAGCTATACGTATACATATGTCCCCATATCTCTTCCCTCTGGCGTCTCCCTCCCACCCTCCCTATCCCACCCCTCTAGGTAGTCACAAAGCACCGAGCTGATCTCCCTGTGCTATGAGGCTGCTTCCCACTAGCTATCTATCTTACGTTTGGTAAGCAAACATAATAATGAGAGGAGGAATAATTTCACAAATCCCAATCTTATAAGGCAAAATGTATGGAGTAAAAGTGTCTGGAGTCCTGAAATTTAAGAATACTTATTCACTGTAACTGTTACTTTCAATGAAATGGTCAAAGAGTGGAAAACTTCTTTTGTAGAGACTGGTAGCATAGAAATTCTGGAATATATTCTGTTTATCAAAGCATCCCAGTTAGCTCTGAGCTGCCCCATTTTTATATTTCTAATTCTAAAAAGATATTATAGGAAAACATTTAGCAATTGAATTAACTGATGCATATAAATTAAACATTTGTTGGACCGCAAACTTTGGTAGTGTATATATGTCCCTGCCACTCTCTCACTTCGTCCCAGCTTACCCTTCCCCCTCCCCGTGTCCTCAAGTCCATTCTCTAGTAGGTCTGCATCTTTATTCCCGTCTTGCCCCTAGGTTCTTCATGACCATTTTCTTTTTTTTTTTTTAGATTCCATATATATGTCTTAGCATCTGGTATTTGTTTTTCTCTTTCTGACTTACTTCACTCTGTATGACAGACTCTAGGTCCATCCACCTCACTACAAATAACTCAATTTCATTTCTTTTTATGGCTGAGTAATATTCCATTGTATATATGTGACACATCTTCTTTATCCATTCATCTGTCGATGGACACTTTGGATGCTTCCATGTCCTGGCTATTGTAAATAGTGCTGCAATGAACATTGTGGTACATGACTCTTTTTGAAGAGTTTATGGTTTTCTCAGGGTATATGCCCAGTAGTGGGATTGCTGGGTCGTATGGTAGTTCTATTTTTACATAATAAACAGATATTCCTCTCCTGTTTTCTCCATCTTTCTTTGACTTTCCAGCAGAAGAAACGTAAGTCAAGACTTTGGGAAATGTTCATCTGTGTAGAAACTGTGGAACAAAATGAAATCCTTTTCCAACCCACCTCGGGTCCTGAGGCATGATTTTCTTTTAAAATTCTTTTTTTAAATTGAAGTATAGTTAATTTACAATGTTGTGTTAGTTTCAAGTGTACAGCACAGTGATTCAGTTAAGTCCTGAGACATGATTAATAGAGATGGAAATAACGCTGGTGAGGGAGTGGACCTCAGCCAGGCTGAGGCTCCCGGGAGGGTATTTGAGGGGGAAGGAAGACAGGGGTTTGGACAGAATAAAGGATATTGCCTTCTGAATATTTAATTAAAAGTAAATCTGCCTGAGTGATTCAGAATCCGCCTGCCAATGCACGGGACACGGGTTTGAGCCCTGGTCCGGGAAGATCTCACATGCTGTGGAGCAACTAAGCCCGTGTGCCACAACTACTGAGCCTGCCCTCAAGAGCCCGCAAGCCACAACTACTGAGCCCACGTGCCACAACTACTGAGCCCATGTGGCTAGAGCCCGTGCTCTGCAACAAGAGAAGCCACCGCAATAAGAAGCCCGTGCACCGCAATGAAGAGTAGCCCCCTTCACTGCAACTAGAGAAAGCCCATGCACAGCAATGAAGACCCAACACAGCCAAAAATAAATAAATAAAAAGATAAATTTATAAAAAAAATAAAAGAGGGCATCATTCATTCTGGGAGTGAATTCTTTGAAGCGAGAAAACTGTAATTGTTTCTGGGGAAGGAGTTCTAAGCCTTCAAGATGGCCACATTCACAAAGAAATGGCATTTGGTAGATACAGTCCTTGTACGTGAACCAAGGGTAGAGAAAAGGGCCCTAGGATGTTCTCTCTTAGGTGTGGCTGGCACTCTGCTCTCAGGTGAAGAGCTGGGTGTGAGTGCGAAAGGAGAACAGGGTTATTTTACTGCATTTCTCTTCAATATTCTGGGAGAAATATCCACCAGCTTTTCTAGCTTTTTTTCTCTCTTTCTCTTCTAATAATCTCCATGTGGGCTTTTCAGTTTCCTGTATTATTTCTAAAACTGCTTTTGTTCAATGTGACTTGTTCCTATTTTCATAACTGTGAGTAAAGTGCCTTTTAATGTGGGTATACTTGGTATTTGAGTTTCATAGTAAATTGTCTTTTTTTCCTTCTCTCTATCATCTTTTTCTTTGTAAACAATTCTTACTTATTTTTTGGCATTAAAACTTAGCAGAGAATTAAAAGTATTTTGAAGGCTTCAAATAAAAGCTATGATGAGAGCATTGCCATTTTTATTACGTCAATTATACGTCAATGATTTAAACATTGATGAGATTAAGATTTCAGAATTTAAATGATGACCCTGTTGATCCTATGGAATGAAGAGCTATGATTTTATGGATTTCCTTGTTTAAATATTTAGCGATATTATTTGTGTTGTATGGTACAGTTGAAGGAAGGGCTTAAGTTATGTAAATATAAATAAAATGGTTTTTTACAAACTGTCTAATAGTAATCTCTCTACTCTTGACCAGATTAGGAAGAAACAGCAAGAAGTAGTGGGCTTTTTGGAAGCTAATAAAATCGATTTTAAGGAGTTCGATATTGCTGGAGATGAAGACAATCGGAGGTGGATGAGAGAGAACGTTCCTGGAGAGAAGAAACCTCAAAATGGGATTCCTCTGCCCCCACAGATATTCAACGAAGAGCAGTACTGTGGGGTGAGGTTTGGTTTTTTGGAAAAGTCTTCTGCATGTGTGTTTATCAGAAGTCATTTAAAGCAGATCGATTTCGAGGCAGCATTTGAATTTTTTGACATTTTTCAGGTCATGATCTATTTCTACCATTCAGTACCTGGATGGTAGATCCATGATGAAGGATCAATAATAGTTAAGACTTCCAAAATGATGGAAACAATAAAATAATGATTCAGAAGTTCTTGGGATTCTTTTAGCTTCCTTATTTTGTTTTGAAGAATTGAGGTCACTTGTTCAAGCAAAATACACATTTAGTTGGAAAGAAATTCTGGTCAACCTTGCAGGGTACACATACATGCTCCCACAGGGACACTGGGTATGTTTTCAATTTTGTAAAGAATAATTTGCAAAAGTAGAGTTTGGTGTAAGTGTATCTAAACAGTTTAAAAACTGGTCTGGACACCCTTCCTCCTTGTGAGGACACAGCAAGAAGATGGCCATTTATCAACCAAGAAGGGGGCTCACCAGACACTGAATCTGCTGCTGCCTTGATCTTGGACTTCCAGAACTCTGAGAAATAAATAGCTGTTGTTCATAAACCACCCAAACACAAAAAACAAAATCTGTTCTGGACATTTCATTATAATAACAATTTTATTTTATACATTTAGTAGTCCATTTTACCATAAAATCACTTTTTCCTCAGAGTTTATAGATTCTGCTTAGTAAATCAAATTGTTGAAAGGAAACATTTAAAAACTCAAAGGGCTTTGGAGCGTGAAACTGGAGTTACCTTAGGGGTCCTCTAAATCTTCTAGGCCGTTTTTCAGACGCAGCAATCAGGGTTCTGGAAGGCAGAGGGAATCAATGGCCCAGAGAGGACTACTTCTTTTTTTTCTAATTAATTAATTAATTTTTGGCTGCATTGGGTCTTCATTGCTGCGCGTGGGCTTTCTCTAGTTGTGGTGAGCGCGGGCTACTCTTAGTTGCTGTGCATGGGCTTCTCATTGCGGTGGCTTCTCTTGTTGCAGAGCACGGGCTCTAGGTGCTCAGGCTTCAGCAGTTGTGGCTCGCGGGCTCTAGAGGGCAGGCTCAGTAGTTGTGGTGCATGGGCTTAGTTGTTCCGTGGCGTGTGGGATCTTCCCGGACCAGGGCTCAAACCCATGTCCCCTGCATTGGCGGGTGGATTCTTAACCACTGTGCCATCAGGGAAGTCCCAGAGCTGACTACTTCTGAAGGCTAGAGCCTGGTGTAGGAATCTTCACTCACCTCTTCTCTTCTTGCTGCACAAAACTGTTGGTCCTTTAGCTTAGCTTCTCTTTACTGTTACGTTTCTCACCTAAAGCAGGTGTCATCAAACTCTAGCCAGAGGGCCAAGGCCTGCAGCTGCCTGTTTTGGTAAAATTTTATTGGCCGCCTCTGCACTAATTCACTTACCCAGTGCCTATAGCTAAGTTTGCATGATGGCAGAGCTGAGCAGTTGCAACAGAGACCATATGACCCACAAAGCCAGAACTATTTATGATCTGCCCATTTACAGAAAAGCTTTCGGGCCTTTTATTTGAATCATGAATTGTTTCGTTGTTGGGGGTTTGCATTAGTTTCCTAGGGCTGATGTAACAAAACACCACAAACCTGGTGGTTCTTATGGACTGTGTGTTTGTGTCCCCCCCCCCCCAATTCATATGTTGAAGTCCTAATGCCCAATGTGATGGTGTTTGGAGATGGGGCCTTTGGGAGGTGATTAGGGTTAGATGAGGTGCTGAGGATGGGGTCCCCATGATGGGATTAGTGCCCTTACAGGAAGAGGAAGAGAGAGAGAGAACGGTTTCTCTTCACCATGTGAACAAACAGCCAGAGGCAACTCTCTGTAAGCCAGGAAGAGAGCAGAACCCAACTATGCTGCACCCAGGATGCATTTCTGATATTTAAGCCACCCAGTCTATGGTATTTTGTTATGGCAGCCTGAGATATTACAGTGTCTTAAAATAACAAAAATTTATTCTCTCACAGTTCTGGAGGCCAAAGTTTGAAATCAAGGTGTCAATAGTGTTGGTTTCTTCTGTAGGCTCTGAGGGAAAATCTGTTCCCTGCCTTTCTCCTGGCTTCTGGTGGCTGACAACAATCTCTGGCATCCTTTGGCTTGTTGACATATTATGCCCATCTCTGCCTCTATCTTTACATGGTCTTCTTGCAGGTCTCTTTGTGTCTTCACATGGCCTTCTTTTTTTAAAATAAATAAATAAATAAATAATTTATTTTTGGCTGTGTTGGGTCTTCATTGCTATGCATGGGCTTTCTCAAGTTGCAGCGAGTGGGGGCTATTCTTTGTGGCAGGGCTTCTCATTGTGGTGGCTTCTCTTCTTGCAGAGCACAGGCTGTAGGTGTGTGGGTTTCAGTAGTTGTGGCACATGGGTTCAGTAGTTGTGGCTCACAGGTTCTAGAGTGCAGGCTCAGTAGTTGTGGCACAGGGGCTTAGTTGCTCTGCAGCATGTGAGATCTTCCCAGACCAGGGCTCAAACCCGTGTCCCCTGCACTGGCAGGTGGATTCTTAACCACTGCGCCATCAGGGAAGTCCCCACATGGCCTTCTTATAAGGACAAAAATTCATTGGAATAGGGTCCATCCTAGTACAACACGGCCTCATCATAACTAACTACCTCTGTAAATACCTTTATCTCCAAATGAGGTCACTTTCTGAGGTCCTGGGTGGACATGGCTTTATAGGGAACAGTACAGGCTGTGTGAATTTACATGGCTGTGTTAGGATTCCTCAGAGGCTTAGCTCAAAGTCCTGTGAATGTGGGAGTGTCTTCAAACAGTCTTAATGTGGCAAGCAGTTATTTAGTGGAACATATGGTCCAGTCCGGCTCTCCTGGGATTGAAGTTGGAGCTTCCCAGAGTGTAGAGAGCACTTGCTCTGTGAGGAAAAGTCCCTCCCCTGCACCCCACACTCCTCTCCCCACCCAGTCCAGACCTCCTGGCCTCCAGACGTCCCTCAACCCTGAGCTGAATTTTTTTTTTTTTTTTACGGTACACAGGCCTCTCACTGTGTGGCCTCTCACGTTGCAGAACACAGGCTCCGGACGCGCAGGCTCAGCAGCCATGGCTCACGGGCCTAGCTGCTCCGTGGCATGTGGGATCTTCCCGGACCGGGGCATGATCCCGTGTCCCCTGCATCGGCAGGCGGACTCTCAACCACTGTGTCACCAGGGAAGCCCTGAATTTTTTTTTTTTGAATTTGACCTTATGTTTGTTTGTTTATTTATTTATTTATTTATTTATTTATATTTTTGGCTGCATTGGGTCCCTGTTGCTGCACGTGGGCTTTCTCTAGTTGTGGTGAGCCAGGGCTACTCTTGGTTGTGGTGGGCGGGCTTCTCATTGCGGTAGCTTCTCTTGTTGTGGAGCGCGGGTTCTAGGCGCAGGGGCTTCAGTAGTTGTGGCATGCAGGGTTCAGTAGTTGTGGCTCATGGGCTCTAGAGCGCAGGCTCGGTAGTTGTGGTGCACGGGCTTAGTTGCTCTGTGGCATGTGGGATCTTCCCGGACCAGGGCTCTAACCTGTGTCCCCTGCATTGGCAGGCAGATTCTTAACCAGTGCACCACCAGGGAAATCCCTGAGCTGAATTTTTAAGAACTGCAACTCTTCTTGGATAAAGAAAGGGAGAATAAGTTTTTTCGGGGGAGGTAGTGGTGATGAGCAATTTTTATTTTTCATAAAATTTTTTAACAATTGTAAAATTGATAGATGTGCACATGGAAAAATTAAAATGCTTCGAAAGTTGCCTGCAGTGAAGATTCTTCTCCCTCCCATTTCATCCCCCTCTAGTTCCTTCCTCTCAGGTGGGCCAGCTTCATGGATCTGCCATCTGGGAAGTCACACCAGACCCCGCTCAAGAGAGCTCTCAGCTTGGTTTCACGCTCTACTGGTGCTGTCTTGAAATTCACAATGATTTTTGAACAAGGGAAACACTGTTTTTATTTTGCACCGGGGCCTGCAAATTATGTAGCCGGTCCTGCTCTGAACCAACCAATGCTGGCAATTTATTGTTTGGCCTTCCAGGAATTTTCTATGTGCCTTAACAATTGCATATCACTTAAAAGAGGGGGTGTACTCTATACACTCTGTTCTTTTCACTTAATAACCATATCTCAGAGATCATTGCATAGCTGCACATACTCTTTTTTTTGAAAACAGTTTCATTTTATATTGTAGTATAGTTGATTAACAATGTTGTGTTAGTTTCAGGTGTACAGCAAAGTGATTCAGTTATACATATACATGTATCTATTCTTTTTCAAATTCTTTTCCCGTTTAGGTTACTGCAGAATATTGAGCAGAGTTCCCTGTGCTCTACAGTAGGTCCCTGTTGGTTATCCGTTTTTGTTTTTTTTAAATTAATTAATTTTTTGGCTGCGTTGGGTCTTCATTGCTGCAGGCTTTCTCTAGTTGCGGCGAGCGGGGGCTACTCTTGGTTGCGGTGTGTGGGCTTCTCATTGCGATGGCTTCTCTTGTTGTGGAGTGCGGGCTCTAGGCGTGTGGGCTTCAGTAGTTGTGGCACGCGGGCTTCAGTAGTTGTGGCTCGTGGGCTCTAGAGCGCAGGCTCAGTAGCTGTGGCGCACGGGCTTAGTTGCTCCGCGGCATGTGGGATCTTCCCGGACCAGGGCTCGAACCGTTGTCCCTTGCATTGGCAGGTGGATTCTTAACCACTGAGCCACCAGGGAAGTCCCTGGTTATCCGTTTTAAATATAGCAGCGTGTACATGTCAACCCCAAACTCTCAATCTATCCCTCTCCCCTATCCTTCCCACCTGGTAACCATAAGTTCATTCTCTAGGGCTGTGAGTTTGTTTCTATTTTGTCAATAAGTTCATTTGTATCAGTTTTTAAGATTCCAAATATAAGTGATAGCATATGATATTTGTCTTTCTCTGTCTGACTTACTTCACTTAGTATGATAATCTCCAGGTCTATCCATGTTGCTGCAAATGGCACTATTTCTTTTTTTTTTTTTAATCCCTTCCTCCCTGTCCCCTTTGGTAACCATAAGTTTGTTTTTTATGTCTTTGAGTCTATTTCTGTTTATAAATAAGTTCATTTATATCATTTTAAATTTTTTAATTTTATTATTTATTGATTGATCGATTCAGTATTTGTCATTTTTCAAATGGCATTATTTCATTCTTTTTAATGGCTGAGTAATATTCCATTGTATATGTGTACCACATCTTCTTTATCTATTCATCTGTCAGTGGACATTTAGGTTGCTTCCATGTCTTGGCTACTGTAAACTGTGCTGCAATGAACATTGGGGTGCATGTATCTTTTTAAGCCATGTGTTTCTCCAGATATATGCCCAGGAATGGGATTGCTGGATCATATACTGTTTATTTTAATGGCTGCACAACATTCCATTGGATGTGACATAATTTATTGGCACAGTCCTCTAACGGGGAACATTCAGGTTGTTTCCAGTCTTTCTCAGCTACAAACGATGCTGCAGGAAACCTCTTTATGGGTACAGTGCTTTGTATTCAGTCTGAGTATATGTATAGGATAAATTCCTAGAAGGTGTGCTGACTTACAGCATATACGCTTCTCACCCTTCAATAGATATTAAACCTGGACTGTAGTTGCACCAATTTACGTTTTCAAATGTAATTTGAGTGTGGCTGTTTCCCTGTGACTTTGACAACACTCTATATGCACACTTTTGGATCTTTGCCAATCTAAGTGAAAAATGTGTTCTCATTGCTTTTACTTGGATTTCTGTCTTAATGGGTGAGGCTGAACATCTTTTTCTCTGTTTATAAGCTCTCTGTGTTTTTTTCTATGACTTACTATTTTTCTATTTGGTTCCAGGTAACGTTTACTGGTTTGTAAGAGTCTTTACTTTTGAAGGAAAGTAGCCCTGTCACTACCATGTTGCAAATATTTTCCCATGTTTCTTATTTGTCTCTTGACTTTTTAAAGTGATTTTTTTGGAATGCAGGACTTAAATTTTTTTTGTGCAGACAGATCTATTAACCTTTTTTTAAAAAAATGGTTCCTGTCTCGTTTAGAAAATTGTTCTGCACTCTAAAATCATCAAAGGAATCATCTCATGTTTTCTTCTAGTACTTTTCCAGTGAAAGTAGGATTTAAAACCTCTTACTTTTGCTTATTTTACCTGTCCTTTTCAATCAAGGCAAGTTACGGTAGAAACAATATTGAAGCATTTTCTTTCAATCTATGTTAACTTCCAGGGTAAAAGTTCTGCAGTTATTTTCTGCTATAAAAATAAAACCTCAAAGGCATTTTTTATTCTGTTTTGCTGTGACCTAGCAATGCTTTTCATTTTAATTGTGGAAGAAGAAGAAAAGAATTCCCAAGTAAGAAAAAAGGCTTCTATTTTTAAGATGTATTTTCCTATTACAAGTATGGCTCTAATGAGTAAGCATACAAATTATTTTATGTTTAACTGTTTTTAATTCTTTTCAGTTCTGCCTTCAGAGAGGTATTAGACGTTTTTCTTACTAGCAACTTTGCTAAATTTGCTTTTCTGCAGTCTGTGGATATTCTTAACAAAAGTTCATTAATGAGGCAAAGGACTTTGTTTTCAGAAAGTAGGTAAAAATGACTATTTGTATTGTAGGTTCTGATTTTGAAAGGAGACTCAAAGGTTATGAAGGATATGTCAGGTTTAAAATGGTATAAATCTACTCAATATTCTGTAATAAACTATATGGGAAAAGAATCTGAAAAAGAATGGATAGATGTGTATGTATAACTGAATCACTTTGCTGCACACCTGAAACTAACACAACATTGTAAATCAACTATATTCCAATATAAAATAAAAATTAAATAAAAAAAGAAAGTGATAAACCTGCTTTAAAAAAATAAAATGGCATAAATCTGGATGGTCAATGTGTCTTTCCACACGATTGAAATGTGGACGGTCAGAATAATGCTACCATTTAAGTTGAATCACTGGACTCTGGATTCTTGAATGGTCACCTATATGCCGTACCTGATGACAGCAGCAGGGAGAGGGGACCTCAAGGGCAAGCAGTGGCTTTCTCTGCACCAGGGCAGTGAGAGGGCTGGATGTCACAGGTAGTTCTGAGTACCATTGTGTCCCTGCCAGCCTGAACCCCTGTTGCTCTGGGCAGAATAGATGAAGATGTTATCGTGAGGGCATGGCAGACAACTGTTGCCTACAGAAAGGGCACACCACCGGGAAGCAGCACAGTGGAGGCCGGGTCACCTGCCTGGCAGAAAAACACCAACAGGAAGTAGCCAACTTGTCTGTTGATGCCAAGTCGGAGTCTATGCATTTTTGCCTAGGTGAGGGCTGGGGTGCCTGCCTGGGCCTGGACGCAGCAGCCAAAGGGGACCTTGACCATTCAGCTGAGAGGCAAGTATCTGTGGGGACTCAGGACTGCAAGGGAGGACAGGATGCCCGTCCAATTAGGGCAGGGGGAGGGCGTTCTCAACACACTGATGTTACTGAACAGGGTATTTTATTTTATTTTTTAATTAAAATTTCTTTTTCAGTATGATCACAATTTTATTATATCTCTCCCTCTCCCTTTTTTTTTTGCGGTACGCAGGCCTCTCACTGTTGTGGCCTCTCCCATTGCAGAGCACAGGCTCCGGACGAGCAGGCTCAGTGGCCATGGCTCACGGGCCCAGCCGCTCCACGGCATGTGGGATCTTCCTGGACCGGGGCACAAACCCGTGTCCCCTGCATCGGCAGGCAGACTCTCAACCACTGCACCACCAGGGAAGTCCATATATATATATATATATATAAAATTATATCTGTCTTATATATAACTTTGACAGTACATATACCAACACGTTAATAAAAGTTACTTTTTGTTTTGCCATTATGGGCAATTTTTCCTTGCCTTTTTTTTTTTTTTTTTTTTGCGGTACGCGGGCCTCTCACTGTTGTGGCCTCTCCCGTTGCGGAGCACAGGCTCCGGACGCGCAGGCTCAGCGGCTATGGCTCACGCGCCCAGCCGCTCCGCGGCATGTGGGATCTTCCCAGATCGGGCATGAACCCGTGTCCCCTGCATCGGCAGGCGGACTCTCAACCACTGCACCACCAGGGAAGCCTTCCTTGCCTTTAAAAAAAAAATTTATTGAAGTATAACTTATTTACAATGTTGTGTTAATTTCTGCTATACAGCAAAGTGACTCAGTTATACATATATATTCTTTTCATATTCTTTTCCATTATAGTTTATCACAGGATATTGAATCTAGTTCCCTGTGCTCTACAGTAGGCCCTTGTCGTTTATCCATCCTCTGTATAATCGTTTGCATCTGCTAATCCCAACCTCCCAGTCCTTCCCTCCCCCACCCCCTCCTCCTTGGCAACCACAAGTCTTGAACAAGCTATTTTATGTTATTAAAATTTTATTATGAAATGTGCCATAGATGATAAAAAATATGTAGTTTCAAGAGGGATAATAAAAATGAACAACCATGTGCACACCATCGGTTTGAGTAGAGTGATATCTCCAGAAATTTAAAAGCACACTGCGTGCTTCTCCCTGATCGTGTCCAGCTCCTTTTGCACAAGAGGGAGCCAGGGTAGTGAATTTTGTGTTTACCGTTCCTTTCCTTTTCTCCCATCTCCCATGTATACACATCCAAGGAATACATTGTTTTGTTTTGCCTATTTTTGAGCTTTATGTAAATGGACTCATACTATCTGTATTTTTTGAGTTGCTTCTTTCACCAACATATTTCCAAGATACAACCATGTTGATTGTTGTTGTTCCTAGTTTATTCATTTTCATTGCTTTAGAGTAGACACTGGTGTATGTCTTTGTCTGAGCTGCTATAACAAAATGTCACAGACTTAGTGGCTTATGAACAAGAGAAATTTATTTCTCATAGTTCTGGAGGCTGGGGAATCCAAGATCAAGGTGTCAGCGTGGTTGAGTTCTGATAAGGGCCACCTGTTTCACAGCTGGTGCCTTCTTGCTTTGTCCTCATGTGATGGAAGGGGTGAGGGAGCTCTGGGGGATCTCCTCATAAAGGGCACTAATTCCATTCACGAGGGCTCCACCTTCATGACCTAGGTCATCACTCTCAGTATGTTTAGCTCTAACAGACAATACAAAGAGTTTTTTAAAGCTGAGCTGAGGGATGGTCACACTTTGAAACTAATGATGGCAGTGATTCCAGGAGAGGGGAGACAGATTCATGGATGTTTGAAGCACTGGTGAGATCGCCCCCACATTTCCAGTCACTCTGAGAAGGTTTTTGTTGTTGTTTTGATCTGACCTTCCCTCTAGGTCCTGGGAGTCAGGACTGGGGTCAAGTGGAGTAGAACCTTTGCGAGTTGCACATTTTTACCACTTTTTTTTTGGTAAAATATATTTTTCAATTTTATGAAAAAAGATGGTGACAGTGGCTGACAATTTAAAAATATTTTCCTCCTTAACAAAATAATCCATCAACTCTATTTCAACCCCTCTCCCATTTAAAAAATGTTCTAAACCATCTGCTCTGGCTCCCTGTGGCAGCTCAGGGTAGGCCCCACAGGAGGCATCTTTAACTGTGGCTGTTAGTAAAGAGATTGCGTAGCTCTTCATGTTTGTGTGTCCTCTTCTGTATATACTTACAACATTTTTCTATTGAGTTTTTGCCTTTTCCTTATATGGAAAAAGGACAAGCATTATATATATATATATGTATATATATATATATATATACACACACACACATAATTAAGAAGAGCATAAAAAATGTGAAGTCCCTCCAAAAGAATCTAACAAGAGATGTCTGGAGAAAATTTAAATGTTACGGAAGACTTAAATAAATGATGCTATAGAACGTATCCTTGGGTTGACCATCTCTATAAAAAGGTAGTATCTTAAAGATCCTAATTCTTCCCAAATTGATCTATAGATCCAATACTTTTTCAATCAAAATCCCAGAAAGAATTTTTATAGAACCAAGCAAGATAATTTACCTAAAATGAACAAGGAAAGGTCTAAGAATAGCAAGAAGAAGCAGAAAATAAGCAAGTCTCATTATAAAGCTCTGATCATGAAGACAGTGTGATATTGAAGGATAAATAGACAGGTAGACCTAATGTCCGGAAATAGAGTCCCACACAATACACAACTGGTTAAGACAGTGCTGGCATGGCAGATAGATGGGGAAAGAATGGACTTTTTAATAAATGTGGATGAAACAATTGGATGAAATAACTGGTGATTTAAAAAAATTAAAATAATTATTAAAAAATTTACCCTTATTTCTTTTTTAAAAATTGAGATGTAATTGACATATAACATTATATTAGTTTTAGGTGTGCAACACAATGATTTGATATATGTATATACTGCAAAATGATTACCACAATACATTTCATTAACATCTATCACTTCATATAGTTACCATTTTTTCCTTGTGATGAGAACTTATATGATCTAGTCTCTTAGCAACTTTCAATTTTTTTTCAATTTTTTTTGTCTTATTGATTCTTACTGATCTCTATCTATATACATCTCTATCTATATATAATTTTTTTCCTAGTTGCTAAATCTCTGCTCATCTTTATTTTTTCCTTCCATACTCTTTGGTTTCTTTTTTCCCCCAATTTTAATGCTTGACTCACTACTTTTAAAGCTTTTTTCTTTTCTAATGTAGGTATTTAAGGCTATAAATTGCCCTCTGTGTACTTCTTTAGCTCATTCCATGTATTTTGATATGCAATATTTTCATTGTTGTTTCTAAAACATTTGTAGTCCATAATATGATTTCTTTTTTGACCCATGCATTGAGATTTGGATATATTTGGAGTAACTTCTATTATTTTGTTATGTACTTTTTATTTTTCCAACTTTTGCAGTTTCTTTCTTTTTTTACCTTTTCTTGACTTTATTTTGACTAAAGTCTTTTTTCCTAATTATATTTCTCCGTTTACTTAATATAAGCTATCTGTTCTCTTAGTGGTTACTTTAGTTATTTTAACAACCATACTTAATTTAAATTAGGTAAGACTGTATCTTTACTTTAACCCTAATCACCCTTTCCCTATTTACATGTGTTTGGGTATTTTAGTATTCTAATTTGTTGGCCATTATACCACCTCACAACATTTCTACTTGTTGTTTTTATAGTCAAATCTAAATCTAGATTTAGATTTGCTCACATATTTATTAATATCTTTGCTCATTATTTCTTCTTGCATCTTAGATAATCCACCTGGAATCATTTTCCTTCTGCCTAAATGCGTCCTATAAGAGTTTCTTTAAGTGAGGGTCTGTTGGTGGTAAATCCTCTAAATTTTTTTTTGTTTAAAAAAGACATTTTTCCAGACAAGTGTCTTTATTTCACTCATGTATGAAAAATAGTTTCACTAAGTCTAGAATTCTGAGTCGAGGGTTATTTTTTTTGTAAGCATGTTGAAATTATTTTACTTTCTTCTGACTTCTGCATTGCTATTGAGAAGCCAGTTGTCAATCTAATGCCATACTTTGCAGGGGAAACGTTTTCCTTTTCCCCTCCCTTCTACCCCTCCCTCCATGGGCTGCATTATAATCTTTCTCTAGGATGTGTCTAGATTTAGAGGTTTTTTGTTTTTTTTTTTGCCACATGGCAGTGAAAGCGCCAAGTCCTAACCACTGGACCACCAGGGAATTCCCTAGAGTTCTTCTTATTTATCCAGTTTAGGATTATTTTTGGGCTTCCTGAGTCTAAGGATTGGTATCTTCAGCAAATCTAGAAGATTATTAGCCATATATGTTTGAGTATGGCTTTCCCCCATTGTCTCTGTTAGCTTCTCCTATAAGATGTGTGTTAGACCTTCTCATTCTGTCTTCCTAGAATAATATTTCTTCCATATTTTTCATCCTTTTTCCCCCCTCTCCAGATAATGTCTTTGGTTGTATCTCCCAGTTAGCTAAATTGTTTTCTTCTGATGTGGTCTAATTAGCTATTTAATCCACATTTTCATTGTTAGGAGGACTTTCTTGTTCTTTCCAAATTTGCTTAATTGTTCTTTCTAGTTTATTTCTTGTGTTTTCAAGCTTTTCTTTCATTTCTTTATGTATATTAAATATAGATATTTGATATTTTCTGCCTGATAATTCCAGTGTCTGATTCTGCTTTCCATTATTTCTGCTGGCTTTCACACATGGTATATTTTTATTTCCTTATTTATTTTGTGATTTTTGACTCTGAATTGCTCATTAAAAAAATACTATTTTCAGATACTCTTTGAGGCTGGAATTTGTTTCTGCTAGTTTCCTGGGAGATCTATAAAAGTTAGAACCCTTTTAACTTGGTTTCCTTTGAAGATTTTCTGGACAACACATGTCGTGGGAATTTGGATCAAAAACTCTCATGAATTTTGGCTTGTAGTAATAAATTCTCAGAGAATGTTTTCTCTTTCACTGAGCACCAAAGTTGAATCAGGGAAGTTTTCTTCCATTCTATTTTTCATGGCAAAGTTTTTTCTCATTTATATTTACATTGAGGGTAGAGCCCTCAGTGGGGTTCTGGTGTGTGTGTCTGTGTATATATGTGCATGTATGTGTGTATCTATGTATATGTGTGTATGCATGTGCATATGTATGTGTATATATATGTGTGTGTATCTATACATCTATGTATATACATGTATGTATGTGTTTATATGTGCACATGTATATGTATGTGTCTATATGTGCAAATGTATATCTCTGTGTGTGTATGTATGTGTGTGTATCTTTATGTGTGTGTGTTTTATAGAACTCCCCACCTTAAGGAGGCCCAGGCTTTATCCACTTGCCTCTTTTCTCTCTGTGGCATCAGAGTGGAAGATAAAGATTTCCTGGTTTTGTAAGAAACTCTCAGCATGGATGGTGGCCTTGTTGTGTGCTTATTCTTAGGATTCTTGATCTCACTTGGCTATACTTTTTTTTTTTTTTTCCGGTACCAGCTTAGCAATGAATTTATACTTTTTTTCTTAATCTGGCTTAAAAATTTCTTTTTTGAGATGTTGTTTTAGGGCATCTAATCTGCCACACTAACGTAACTGGAAGTTGAAAAACCATTTCATACTCATTATTTTCTATATCTATTTGTTAACATCAAGTAAAAAATATGAACACACTGTTCTTCAGTCCTCTGAAATTCTGAAGAAGCTATATGGACATAAGTTGAAGCAAAACACAATCTGTTCAATTATAAGAAAACTTATCTTGACTTGAAAGCTTCTAGAGTTGACAACTAGAGATCGTCAGATATTTATCTATGGAATTTTAAGAAACTGGCATAAATTTACTTTATTACCTTTTACCTACTTACTAGTGCTATACTACTAATGAATTCTATCATGTAATCTTTAACAACCACCTAGTAAGTATGTGCTCTGGGAATTAGTGAGAATTTCTGATACCAAAGAATCGCTTACCATGCTATATTTCCCTCAGCTAAGATTTGAGGCAGTTTACAAAAACACCTTCAGTACGAAAGAAGAAAATTAATCACTGAGAGAATCAGGGCTACAGGTAGGAAAATAAATCTTAGGCTAAGATAAATACATGAGAAGTACATAACATTTTCTTCCCAATATAGGTGGCCTGTCTTTGGTTTTATGCTCTTAACACATGTAAGAGGAGGGTAGGTAATAACATGACCACGTTGGTTTGAGTGTCCTGTTCAGTTCAGGCCAGACTAACCCTGTACCTTCTGAGCCTTTTGGCAACACAGTTGAAATTACATCACAGCCCCAATGACAAAGATTGGCAGTAAGAAAGTGGCCAGGGAGTATCTTTTATGTTTAATGCTAAAAAGTGAAACTCTTCCGAGTTATTGACAACTACACTACTGGAGAGTTGGTTTAGGGCTGGACCCACCTGGTGAAGCACTGGCCTGGATGTGGTCTGACATAGGGGTGGAGTTTCACTGACCTTCCGGTTCCTGTCAGCTACCAGGTTTCAGATCGCTGTGCAGTTTTTCCCATTTTGGCAAAACAAGCACCTTTCTAAACCCTCTGTAATCTTGTGGCTCCTGATATCAGAAGGGCCTGAGACAGGTCTGGGCCCTTAGAAGCTACTATAATAACAGCAGAGAAATCCTGTGTTGGTTTAATTGTTTTAGTCCTGTGTTGTTTGGACCCTGATTAGGGTCCAAATCCATAGGGTCAAATTATAAGGAAACAGCTAAAGATGTGAAACTTTTAGAGAAGCCTTCCACTATGTATGTTTCTTTTTCACATCTTTATTGGAGTATAATTGCTTTACAATGGTGTGTTAATTTCTGCTTTATAGCAAAGTGAATCAGCTATATATATACGTATATCCCCATATCTCCTCCTTGTTGCGTCTCCCTCTCACCTTCCCTATCCCACCCCTCTAGGTGGTCACAAAGCACCGAGCTGATCTCCCTGTGCTATACGGCTGTTTCCCACTAGCTATCTATTTTACATTTGGTAGTGTATATATGTCCATGCCACTCTCTCACTTCGTCCCAGCTTACCCTTCCCCGTCCCCGTGTCCTCAAGTCCATTCTCAACGTCTGCTTTATTCCTGTCCTGCCCCTAGGTTCTTCCTCAGTATGTATGTTTGCGTGTTGTCAGCAATTCCTGAGCAGGAACAATTTGTGTGTGTGTGTGTGTGTGTGTGTGTGTGTGTGTTCTCACTGTACTGTAATAGGCACAATGAAGGTGTGTAAAAACAAGTGTAAACTTCATGCTTCAATTTCCTAAATTTGGGCTTGATCATTTTGGTAAAGCAAATGGGGATAACATTTTGTGTTAGCTCCTCACTTAATGACTAATAAATAAAAAATATTAACTTAGGTCAATATACTGGCTCACAAGTGTGCACTGGGTTTAATCATTCTTTTTCTTTGCTTCAAGGATTTTGACTCTTTCTTCTCTGCAAAAGAAGAGAATATTATTTATTCCTTCCTTGGCTTGGCTCCCCCTCCAGGCTCAAAGGTAAGCTTGAACACCCCCTTGGGGTCCAATATAGGTCATAAGAAGTGAGGATAAAATCAGCACCAACACTGTTTAATAAGTGATGATCTTTAAATTAACATGATTTTAATACACTTCTTATTCTGATGAAGTCTTATGCATAGAGATAATGCATGGTTTCTACTAAAGCATGTTTCAAAACTATGCTTTTATTATTTTTGCTCTGTTTACACCTTGTTATAGTAAGCTTTACAATACCTAAGAAATATCATTGCATTCAATAATCTTAAGTGTGTTAATTAAATATGTAAAAGTATAAATTCTCAGGTGGTGTCTATGAAATTATTTTGTTATGAATTTCTCATGACAGCTTATGTTAGTTAATTTTATAATGATATGTACTCCTATATTAATTATTTCTATTGGAAATGAATTGAATTTTCCTTTTTTTTTCTGATGAGGAGGGAAAAAGTAAGATCTAGACTCAAGAACAAGATAAATTTCATCAGGTTTCTTTTCCCCTCTGGTGTTGTTTCATCTTTCATTATGTATAATTATATCAATTAAATAAAGAATTATGCTAATAAAGCAAATACCATGAATTTGAATGTCTGGTGGAGATCACCTGTTTTTTTTCTGTTTTTTTTTTTGCGGTACGGGGGCCTCTCACTGTTGTGGCCTCTCCCGTTGTGGAGCACAGGCTCTGGATGCGCAGGCCCAGCGGCCATGGCTCACGGGCCCAGCCGCTCCGCAGCATGTGGGATCTTCCTGGACTGGGGCACGAACCCGTGTCCCCTGCATCAGCAGGCGGACTCTCTACCACTGCGCCACCAGGGAAGCCCCAGAGATCACCTGGTTTTATTCCTTACCTTCACTGCATTCCTCACCTCTACCAAGCATCTCATACATGACTCTCCATAGATACAAGACAAGCACACATTTGTCTAATTCATTTATTTCTTAACTAATCTGTTTATGCCCAGCTTCATTTCAAAAGAGATTTGTGATGACTGAGTCCCAATTAATTCTCACCATAGGAGACACAACTAAAAATCCTACCTTATAGAGATGGGTGTGTCTCAGAGGCATGTGGATGTGCTGTCTTCCATGTGTCCACATTCTTCAGGTAATGACACCTGAGGTCTCTTAGTGCTTAGGTTAACACATGCAGGTGTAACACGAATTCCTTCTCCAAATGGTAACATGTAGATTTTACAGTTGGTTAATGTTCTATAAGGGGATAATGGTTCTATACAGAGAAATAAAGATATTTCCCTTTTAATGAAATACCTTTCTGGCTTTGGTCAACTTAAATGCAACATATCTCATACACGTTATTAACCATTTAAAAAAGTGCTAAAAGCTGTTATATGCAATTTGATATTTTTTATTTGGTATAGGAGTTTGTTAACTGGGTCACGTTAGTTTAGCTATTATGTTTAAGAGATGGTACCTTACTGTTAAGGTATATTTCTTGGTGGGGACACTCAGGTCACTTGGGTCTTGAAGAAGGACAGGAAGGGTGGAGGGAAGAGTGTTCCAGGCAAAGGTAAGAGCAAATGCAAAGGCCCTGAGGCAGGAAAGGGCTTGGAGACTCCTAAGACCTGCCATGACTGCGCTGAGTCCTGAGTTGCCGAAGTGAAGAGGGAAGGGGCACCATGGGAGGTGGGAGCAGCAGGTGGGCAGCCCATGGGCCACAGCAGTGCTCTGGAGTCTAGGGCCGTTAAGACATTGTAAGGGTTTTAAGCAGAGGAGTAATTTTATTTCCTTGTCTAGAACTCTTTTTGGCTACAATGGGATGAATGGATTGAAGTGGTACAAATTACTGTAGTAAAACGGATGAGATGTCATGGTGGCGTGGACTAGGGTGGTGGGGATAGAACAGTACAGAAGTGGATGATTTTAGTATCTGTTTTGGAGGAAGAATTGGTAAGAATTGCTGATGGATTGAATCAGCAATGAGACGGTTTAACCTCCTTGATTTTAGGACCATCAGATTCTATTTTACAATTTGGTTTCTGGTTCTGTTGTGCTCTGAAGAGGGACTGTACCGTGAGGAGTTTTTATCTTAAGTGGATCTTTGTACCCCAATGCATATCTTCATTTCTCTTGAAAAGACTGTTTTTTGAATATTAAAATTTAATTTTTATCCAATTAATATGTGTATAATTTTGAAAACGTCAAGGGTTATTACAAGTGTTATTACAGAAAATGGTAGGTCCTGCCTTCACCCCTCATGGATGACTTTTCTGTGTGCTGAGGTGCAGAGCTCCAGGCCAGACATCACTTCTGCTCAGGACTGGAAAGCTGCGGGTCCATATTCTTAGTAGTTTCCAGGGCTGTTGTTGAGAAACCTGGTGCCAGTCTGTCTACTGACCCTGTATTTGTGTCTGTTTTTGTTTTTCTCATTCCTGGGAGACTTTAGGTTCCTCTCTTTTGCTTTGAAGGTGTATGATGAGCTGCTTGGAATGGTCTTTTCTTCCTTGTTTATGCTGGGCACTTGCTGGGCCTTTTTTCAATCTGGAAAGTCATGTCGTTCAGTTCTGGAAGATGTTGGAGGTACTCTTTCTGTGGTCATTCTTTTCCCATTAGTTTCCATTTTCTTTTCTTTGCTCTTTTTGAAATTCCTCTTATTTGACTGCTGGGCCTCCTGGACTAATCATACAATATTTTGTTCTTTGCTTCTGGTTCTTTCACTTAGCATAATGCTGTCAAGATTCATCTATGTAGTAGTATGTGTCAGTACTTCTTTTCTTTTTATGGCAGAATGATATTCCATTGTATGAATAGACCATATTTTATTTATTGATTCATCAGTTGACGGACATTTGGGTTGTTTCCACTTTGGGACTATTATGAATAATGCTGTTATGACCATTTGTATCTTTTGTTTAATTTTATCTTAAATATTAGTATTGTATTATAGGCTGCTCTGCAGAAGAATCACTTGGACAGTTTTTAAAAAATTAAGATGCTTGAGTTCTGCTTCAGACCTACTGACCCTGAATTATAAGGGGAGAGGGTCAGGGACCTTCTTTTTTTTTTTTTTTTTTTTTTTTAGCGGTACGCGGGCCTCTCACTGTTGTGGCCTCTCCCGTTGTGGAGCACAGGCTCCGGACGCGCAGGCTCAGCAGCCATGGCTCACGGGCCCAGCCGCTCCGCGGCACGTGGGATCTTCCCGGACCGGGGCACGAATCCGTGTCCCCCGCATCGGCAGGCGGACTCTCAACCACTGCGCCACCAGGGAAGCCCGACCTTCATTTTTAAAAAGCTCTTTGGTTGATTCTGATGCACACTCCTGTTTAACAACCACTAAGTTAAGGACTCATTTAGCAAATATTCATAGATATGCCTCGCCAAAGTGAAGGTGATATCATATTTGTTTTAGTTAAAGAACTCACACATTACAGAGAAACAATGAGCTCACTTTGTTTCTCTCCCCATCCTTGTTTCCCTCGCTCCTTAGGGGCCACTAACATCATGGGTATTTTAAGACTATATATAAAACTATGTATTCATCTCCACAAGCAGTACATGTGTTGTTTTGTATTTTTAATGCTTAATTAGTATCATGTTTTTTTGGAATTTTCTGCAAATTGCTTTTCTCATTACGTTTTAGACACAGCCACCCTAATATATGTAATTCTATCTCACCCTCTGCTCTGCGTCATCTTGTCCCATTAAAAATATTACCTAATCTCAGATTTTAGATCTCACCCTGGTTTGTGTTTAGGTTTTGTCCTATTGCGTGAAATTCTTTTTGGCTAAGTAGAAGAAAGGGACGGCCATGGAATTATAGAGCTCAGCCTAGAGGGACTTAACATCCAGTTCAGAGCCTTCTCTTCACAAAGGAGGAACTCGAAGCCCGAGAAGTTTAGGTGATTTGCACAAAGATACTCCACTAATTAGCAGCACAGTCCATGCTAGAACCTTTGGTGCTGTCAGCATTGCTCGGGTTTATAGGGGTTGGTGTGTACTTGGGGCAAAGTCCTTCAAGTATCCTTTGGGAAGACAGACACTTGATGATTTATGGAAGCGGTATTATTTGTCAAGTATCGTTTTGTAGCAAACAATATGGTGGAGAAGTGTCAGCAAGGAAATCAATCTTGTTCAAGCTAAAAATAGATACTCTTGACTATTATGGAGAAAATGTATGCTTATAAAATGATATTAAGCATTACAAGCAGCATTATTGCTTGTAGAACAGTTTTCTTAGGCAGGCTGTACCAGGCCAAGTACCAGGTCAGTTCTCCCAAGAGAGCTTTGTAAGTAAGCATTGCCTCCATAAAATCAACCTCAGTTCTTCACAGGCATCTGGTCATATCTGCTTCAATGAGCATCATTATTTTATTTTGTTTTTCTTATTGAAGTATAGCTGATTTACAGTGTGGTGGCAATCTCTGCTGTACAGCAAAGTGACTCAGTTATACACATATAGACATTCTTTTTTTATATTCTTTTCCATTACGGTTTATCCCCAGATATTGGATATAGTTCCCTGTGCTATCCATTCTAAATATAATAGTTTGCATCTGCTAATCCGAAACTCTCAGGGATAGAAAAGACAAAAGAGCAAAGAACATAAAATTGTGAAAGGATAGACTCTTCGTTAAATGTTATTGGGACAATTGGACAGTAAGGTGTAAAAAAATTGAAATCAGACAACCATCTCACACCATACACCAAAGTTAACTTAAAATGGATTAGAGACTTGAATGTAAGACCTGAAACCGTGAAACTTCTGGAAGAAAACGTAGGTAGTACACTGTTTGACATTGGTCTAGCAGTATTTTTTTGGATCTTTCTCCTCAGGCAAGGGAAACAAAAGCAAAAATAAACAAACTGAATGACATCAAACTAAAAAGCTTTTGCACAGCAAAGGAAGAGATCAACAAAACAAAAAGTCTACTTCTTCTCCCACCTACTGAATGGGAGAAGATATTTGCAAACAATGTATCTGACAAGGGATTAATATCCAAAATATACAAAGAACTCATATAATTTGACATCAGAAAAACAATAAACCCAATTAAAAGTGGGCAGAGAACCTGAATAGACATTTTTCCAAAGAAGACATACAGATGGCCAACAGTTGCGTGAAAAGATGCTCAACATCACTAATCATCAGGGAAATGTGAATCAAAACCACAAGGAGATATCACTTCGCACCTGTCAGTAGGGCTGTCAACAAAAAGACAACAAGTAAAAAGTGTTGAGGAGGATTTGGAGAAAAGGGAACCCTTATACACTTGGTGGGAATGTAAGTTGGTGAAGCCACTATGGAAGACAGTATGGCGATTCCTCAAAAAGGAATTCAAATTCTAAAAGATATATGCACCTTGATGTTTATTGTGGCATTATTTACAATAGCTTAGATATGGAAGCAACCTAGGTGCCCATCAAGAGATGAATGGATAAAGAAGATGTGATACACACACACACACACACACACACACACATGCACTCACACACTGGAATACTATTCAGCCATAAAAAGACGAAATCTTGCCATTTGTGACAACGTGGATGGACCTTGAAGGTATTATGAGAAGTGAAATAAATTAGATGGAAAAAGACAAATACTGTATGATTTCACTCAATATGCGCAACATAAAAATCTAATGAACAAATAAACAAACAAACAAAATAAATGAACAAACAGAACCAAACACATAGATACAGAGAACAGAGTAGTGGTCACCAGAGGGGGTGGGTGAGGGAGAGGGCGATACGGGTAAAGGTGATCAACTGTATAGTGATGGATGGAAACTAAATTTTTGGTGGTGAGCACGTTGTAGGATATACAGAAGTAGAAATATAATGTATACACGAAACTTATACAATGTTATAAATCAATGTTACCTCAAAAAGTACTTAGTGATAGGTTAAAAAATTATAGGTTGTGGGCTTCCCTGGTGGCGCAGTGGTTGAGAGTCCGCCTGCCGATGCAGGGGACACAGGTTCGTGCCCCGGTCCGGGAAGATCCCACATGCTGCGGAGCGGCTGGGCCCATGAGCCATGGCCGCTGAGCCTGAGCTCCGCAATGGGAAAGGCCACAACAGTGAGAGGCCCGCTTACCGCAAAAAAAAAAAAAAAAAAAAAAAAAAATTATAGGCTGTTTCTGTGGCATGCAAAATGAAGTAATAAAGTCACTCCAAAAAAGTTTTAGGCAAAATATAAATGTAATCACTAAGTCTATTTTCAAAGACAACAGCAATCATTCTATCTTGTCTATAAAAATGGATGAATAGAGGAAAAATCTTGATACAACAAAATTATCCAGAGAACTATACTGTGAATATACCAAGCATATGTACCATGCAATATGCTATGAATGACAAGCATATTCTTACCATATATGGTAGGAATATATCAAGAATATCAAGTAATGAGATTCAGTCGGTCTGGAGTAGATCCTGAACAACTATATATTAGTAAAACTACATGAGTATATTGTTGTAGTTTATCTTACGACAGGACTGAAAGTAAGCTCATCACACGCGATGAATTGTGCCGAAGCACAGCAGTAGAGGGCTGCCGCTCGCTCGGGCAAAACAGCGCCGTCTGTCCTGCTGTGGTAGCTTCTATTAAAGCATTATCTAGGTTTACATTTTAAGACTTGTTTTCTTAACATTTCAGAAGTGCCAAAGCAGCGACCTATGTTTTTATTAATTATACAAGCGATAATTGGCTTTCGTGAGCACCTGCCGTGCTTCGTCCTTGAGCGCAAAAGCAGCACAAAGTTCCCACCATTATTCTGATTATACTGAAGTAGCACAAGGACACTTCCTTGCGTTCCCACCACTCTGATTATACTGAGGACATCTCATGGATCAGTGCCCAAAGCACTCAATGCTTCTTCGCAGGACCCCGGTTTGCCGGGGGGGGCGCTCAAAGCAATCAGGACTGTTTGCAGTTCTGGCTTATTCGCCAGCCCCCAGTTTGCTGGGGCGGGGAGGGGCTCATGGGTCACGTCTCCTTTCCACGTCCTCAGTTATTCCACTACAGTATATGATGGGAATCTCTAATTGAAAATTACTACCCTGGATCATGCTAAATGGAAATTAAAGAAGTAAAAGATGATCGAGTTAACATTTAAAGCAAATAACTAAAGTTAGGATTGATAACCTATACCATCATTGTCAAATATCATGGAAGGAACCACTAGGACCAACGTCTTCTATATGTTATTTTAGTCAGGGGAATATTATTAAGACACCAATGGAAAATATCCAGTTATATATATGTATATATGTAAATAGATTTTCCCGTAACTGGTAGAGGTACGTACAGTCATCACAATGACAAAGCATCACGTTTACAGAATGCTGTCAGGGTGTGACTATTCAGTATCAGAATCTGAACATCCCAGTGGGGACCGTCGTCACAGCAGCCACCCCAGGATGTTCTGACATTTCCCACAGTGACACTGACATTGCTCAAGAGGGTTCCAATCGTCTGATGGGGTCATGGTCCCATCCTCTAGCAGAAGATGGATTCTCTCTTAGGATGCATCCAAGTCTGGTGACGAAGGTGCAGATACTATGTCTGGATAATGTAATTTGGGGCCCCAAATGACCTGTGATTAAAAGTTTTGATCCTCATTTTCTGGTGTGACTAGTGAGCTTCCGTTGAAAGCAATTTTGAGTCACGGCAAAAATATTTCAATAAGTGCAGGGTTTCCCAGTAACCTGAAGGAGGAAGACCAGACTGAACAGAGGATCCAGGTGCCTTCAAAGGAAGGAGCGTGAAAGGAAGAAGGAGAGGGAGACAGAAACATTTGGTGAGGACTGTACAAGACATGAATTTGGAGCAGAAACAGACATTCTGAAATTTCCTAATTTAAAACTGCAAGATGAGCGGTGGAGTGGATGCCATTGAGACCCACGTGTGGTTCAAGATCAACAGGAGGAAATACCTCCAACACAAAATAAAATGCAAAGAAATAGAAATCGTTTGGGAAAGCCAGAGCCTGGAAGTCAGCCACAGGAGACCTAGGACATGAACAAGAGTAGTTCCAGAAAGAGCGAAGATTATCATACTAGGTGAAGTTAAGTAAGACAGAGAAAGACAAATGTCGTATGCTATTGCTTATATGTGGAATCTAAAAAAAAATGATACAATTGAACTTATTTACAAAATAGAAAGAAACTCACAGACTTAGAGAATGAACTTATGGTTACTGGGGAGAATTGTCGGGGGGAGGGATAGATTGGGAGTTTGGGATTGACATGTACACACTACTGTATTTAAAATGGATAACCGTCCATCAACAGAGGAATGGAATGGATAAAGAAGATGTGGTACATATATACAATGGAATATTACTCAGCCATAAAAAGGAATGAAATTGTGCCATTTGCAGAGACGTGGATGGACTTAGAGACTGTCATACAGAGCGAAGTAAGTCAGGAAGAGAAAAACAAATATCGTGTATTAACACATATATGTGGAATTTAGAAAAATGGTACAGATGAACCTATTTGCAAAGCAGAAATAGAGACACAGATGTAGAGAACTAACGTATGGACACCAAGTGGGGGAGGTGGGATGGATTGGGAGATTGGGATTGACGTATGTACACTCCTATGTATGAAGTAGATGGCTGGTGAGGGCCTACTGAATAGCACAGGGGCAAAAAAGGAAAGTACAATCTGTTTGCCGGAAATATATTAAAATGTAATATATGTGTTCAAATGCGTTCCAGTATACATTAGGTGCAGACAAATACTGTTTGATTCCACTTATACGAGGTACCTAGAATAGTCAAATTCATAGTCAGAAAGTACATCGGTAGATGCCAGGGGCAGGGGGAGGGGGGGGGGGGGAGAGGGAACGGGAATTAGTGTTTAATGGGGACAGAGTTTCCGTTTAGGAAGGTGAAACATTTGGGAGATGGTTGATGGTGAGAGTTGCACAACAATGTGAAGTACTTAGTGCCACTGAAATGTACAGTTAAATATGGTTAAAATAGTATGTTTTAGATTATGTGACTTTTAGCACAGTAAAAAAAAATTAAAAAAAAATAAAATGGATAACCAACAAGGCCCTACTGCAAAAATAAATAAATAAAAAGCGTGAGGAGAAAAAAAAAGCGTGACGAGCAGGAGAAGAGAACTCATGACTAAGAGAGAGCAGAGGGCTCTCCACTTGAAGGTGATGCTGCAGCCTCCCCTCCAGCCCCTCGTCTCCTGACTGGGCAGGAAAACCAGAGGGTGCTGTCTGAGGACCAGAAACTAGGCAAGAGTCCCTGGAAGATGGAAAGCAGAAAGGGCTGCTTTGAAGGAGGAACCGAGCCCTGGTGTTGGCCAAGGTGGGCTCAGCTCTCAGGGCCCTGCAGGCCCAGATGGGGCATTCGCACTGCAGGAGGGGCCCTGGGCAGTGATTTGGAGCAGCCTGGCAGCTGAACCCCTCTCACCCCACCTCCATCCTGCCCTTAGTCCCGGCGGTGGCCCACAGAGGGGTCTTCCCTGGGAGAAGCGGTGAGTGTGAGCTGGGTTGGGGGCGGGGCAGGCCCCCGAGAAACCTGGAGCAGGCTGACCCTGGCAGTCGGCCTCAGCCCTAGATGCACAGCAGAAGCACCAGGGGAGCTGTTAGTACCAGGAGATGCCAGGGCCGTAGCCAAGATGGGCTGAATGGAAATCTCTGGGCGGGGAGGCCCCAGGGGACTTTAATGTGCTCCTAAAGCTGAGAACCACTTCTGTAAAGGAAAACCTTGTCAAAATAGTGACGTCAGGAATTTTAAACAACCTCAGAAATAGCCAGGAGTTGTGGAAGGCCATATGGGAACAATGACGTATGTGAGAATATCCATTCTGGTTTGGGGATATGGAGAAAAGCAGGGAAATACCAATGTTCTGAAGGTCTGGGCTCAGTGGGGGGCAGGGGAGGTAAATCATTTTGTTGGGGATCGTTCATATTATGTAACTGTGATTTATTAAGAGAGAACTGTGAGTTTTATGAACAGAAAGGTAAGCAATAGTGAAATAGAAAAGCATTTCAGAACATCTAGATTAGCAGAACGGGGGCAGAGCTGAGGAAAACAGAATGGAGACAAACTTAAGTCAGCAAAATGAAGGGAAGGAAAAACATGAGAGAAGACAGACGAGCTCTAGTGAATTAATATGGTAGAAAGAATCAAACCAACTCTATCAGTTGTTCTAAAAAATTTGGAGAGCCTGAAATTTCCTAGCCTGGATTCTTGAATAGTTGCTGTACAGTTGATGAGAAAGAGGTGTTAGATCTCCAGTTATGTGAATTGTCTGTTCTGCCCTTTAATCTGGCTAATTTATGCTTCATACGTTTTAAAAGCACAATCATATTTATGATTATGACTTTCTAATGAATTGACCCTTTTATTATTATCAAATATCTTTTTAAAATCCCTGGTAATACTCTTTGTCTTTTTATCTGTATATAATGATTAAAAAAAAAAGCTGTTTTAAAAAGATGTTCCAGACTTCTTATGCTTACTGTTTGCATGGTATATCTTTTTCCATCCATTTACTTTCAACTTACCCATGTAGACAACATAGAATTGGATCTTGTGCATTTTTTATTCATTCTGACAATCTCTGTTGTCAACTGGACCATTTAGTTTATTAATATTTAAGTAATCGTTGAATTAATTGTGTTTAGATTTATCATTTTACTACTTGTTTTTTATTTGTCCCCTCTCCTTTTATTCCTCTATTTTATGTGCTCTTGCTTTGTTTTGGGTTATTTGGATGTACTTTAGAATTCCCTTTTAATTTATTTTTTGGCTTTTTAGCGATACTTCTTCCATTTTTTTTGTAATGCAAAACTATTTTTGGTTGCTCTAGTGATTGTAGTGTACATTCTTAATATTTCATGGTCTATAGTTAATCTTATAACACTTTATACTATGAACAAACATTGCAATCATATATATCCATTTACCATCCCCCATCCTTTGTGCTGTATGTATCATGTATATTACATTTTTGTATATCATCACCTCAACTATACAGTATTATAATTTTTGCATTGAACAATCCTATGTATTTTTTTTAAAAGAGTAAATCTAACCTTTTACATTTACTTAGACAATTTTTTGACACTTTAAATATGTTGTTTCTTTCTGTCTTCTGGTCTTCATTGTTTCTAATGAGACATGAAGATTACTTGAATCCTTGTTCCCTGTATATAATATGTCATTTTTCTGTGGTAGCTTTCAAGATTTTCTCTTCATCTTTGGTTTTCAGCTGTTTGATTATGGTGTACCTGGGCATAGTTTTCTTTCTGTTTATCCTTATTGGGATTTGCTGAGATTCTGGAATCTGTAAGTATATATGTCTTTTACCACATTTAGGAAGTTTTCAGCCATTATATTTTTAGATATTATTTCTGCCCCATTTTTTTCATCTCCCCTTCTGACACTCTAATTACATATGATAAGTCTTTTGTCATTATCCCATATTTCCCTGAAGCTTTTTTTATTTTTTAAAAATCTTGTTTCTCTCTGGTCTTCAAATTGGATAATTTCTGTTGACCTACCTTTAAGTTCACTTATTTTTTCTTCTGTCATCTTCATTCTGCATCCAGTCTAGTGAGTTTTAAATTTCAGATATTGTATTTTTTCTGTTATAGAATGTCCCACTTGTTTGATTTTTATAGTTTTTATTTCTCTGCTGAGATTTCTAATTGTTTCAGCATCGTATGCATATTTTCCTTTACATCTTTGAGCACAGTTATAATAGCTGCTTTAAAGTTTTGTCTGCTAATTCCAACATCTGGGTTCTTTCTGGATTGGTCTCTATTTATTGTTTTTTCTTTTGAGGATGGGTCACATTTTCCTGTTCTTTATACTTCAAGTGTTTTGGATACTTGGAGATAGTGAAGGTTGTGTTGTGCAGACTGTATTTTGTTACATTCCTCTGAAAAATGTTGATTTTTTGTTTGTTTGTTTCAGTAGGCATTTACTTTGTCCTACTCAAACTGCAAACTCTATGTTTCTAGTAGCAGCTTAAATCTGAGTTGAGCTCTTTTTTCTTTAGCTGAAACCAGTCCCATACACACATTGTTCTGGGCTCAGCTGGAGATTTTGACAGAGTTTATAAACAGAATTTGGGGCTCCCTCCATCTGCCTCTCACCTGTCCAGGATTCTATCCTCATTTTCTAGGGGCTGTGGGTGCCCTGAATTCTGTTTTTTTGGATTTTTCAGGCAAAAAACCTGTGGGTTTACTGTTGTGGTTTTATGTCTCTCACAAGATTTGCTTTTTCTCAGGCTTAAGCTCTGAGAACAGCAACTCACCCAGTGCCATTCTCACTTTTTTTTAAACCATTTTTCAAAAACCTTACTGTTCAGTAGTGTTAAGTATATTTACATTGTTGTGCAAAAGATCTCCAGAACTTTTTCATTTTGTAAAACTGAAACTCTATACTCGTACAACTCCTCATTTCTCCCTATTTCCAGTCCCTGGTAACCACTATTTTACTTTCTGTTTCTATGAATTTTTCGATTTTTGATTCCTCATATAAGTGAAATCAAACAGTATTGTATTTTTGTGACTGGCTTCTTTCACTTAGCATAATGTACTCAGGGTTCATCTATGTTGTAGCATGTGTCAGGATTTCCTTTCCTTCTTTTTTAAGGCTGAATAGTATTCCATTGTATGTATGCTCATCCATTCATCCACTGATGATATTTGAATTGTTTCCACCTCTTGGCTGTTGTGAATAATGCAGCTGTGAACCTGAGTGTGCAAGTCATTCTCATCTTTTAAGTCAACTTCCTCTTGAATCTTCTTACTTTGGTTCATTTTCCTCTTGTTTTTCCTTTTCTTCTGTTTTAAAGAAAATTTATTTAAAAAAATTCACCCAGAGTTTATAGTCATTATTTGTTAGAGAGTTTATAGGATATTACTTGCCTACACTGGAATTGGAGTTGTCAGTGGTATTAGATTTTAACATAGATTGAGACATATGTTATTTATAACAATAAAACAATAATTCAAAGAAAACTGGAAATGAAGGGCATAAACAAACAAAAAGAAAGCTGGAGTGACATTAATAATATTAGATATAGAGGAATTCAAGACCAAAAGCATTAACTAGGTAAAAGAGATATTATGAGAAATTGTAAAAATCTATAAAGAAAATATAGTAGTCATGGATCTTTATGGATCATACTACATGGCAGTCAAATTCATAAATCAGAAACTCCTAGACGTACAATGAAAACTTGTTAAAAACATACCTTTCCATTAATATATTTTACTTATTACATATCAGGCACAATTTACAGCAAAAAAACCAAATGTAATCAGCCAATTTAATTTTTAAAAGTTTAAAAATTAAAAATTTTTCTTCTAGCTTTATTGAGATATAACTGCAGCACTGTATATATACAGCGCTGCAGTTTAAGGTATACAGCATAATGATTTGACTTACATATATCATGAAATGAAGTTTAGTGACCATCCATCATCCTGTACAGACACAAAATGAAAGAATTAGAAAAAAAATTTTTTTCTTTGTGTGAGAACTCTTAGGATTTGCTCTCTTGACAGCTTTCATATATAACACAGAGCAGTGATAATTATATTTATCATGTTGTACAGTACATCCCTGGTACTTATTTATCTTGTAACTGGAAATTTGTACCTTTTGTCTACCTCATCCAATTCCCCTCTCCCCACACGCTGCCTCTGGTAACCACAGACTTTTTTCTATGCGTTTGTTTGTTTTTGAAGTATAACTGACCAACAACACTATGTTAGTTCCCGGTATACAACATAATGATTTAATATTTCTGTACATTTCAAAATGGCCACCATAAGTCTAGTTACCATCTGTCACCATACAAAGATATTACAGAATTATTGACTGTATTCCCCATATTGTACATTTCATAACAGTGACATTTATTTTGTAACTGAAAGTTCGTATCTCTTAATCTCCCTCACCTATTTCTTTCCTCCCTCCATCTCCTTCCACTCTGGCAACCACTCTGTATTTATGACTCTGTTTCTGTTTGGTTATGTTTGTTCATTTGCTTTGTTTAGATTCCACATTTAAGCGAAATCGTACAGTATTTGTCTTTCTCTTTCTGACTTATTTCACTTAGCATAATACCCTCTAGGTCCATCCATGTTGTTGCAAATTCCATTCTTTTATAAGGCTGTGTAATATTCCATATATATATATATGCCACATCTTCTTTATCCACTCATCTATTGATGGGCACTGAGGTGGCTACCATACCTTGGCTATTGTAAATAATGTTGCGATGAACATTGGGGCATATATTTTTTCAGATTAGTGTTTTCATTTTCTTCAGATAAATACCCAGGAGTGCAGTAGATGGATTGTGTGGCAGTTCTACCTTTAATTTTTTGAGGAATCTCCATAATGTCTCCTCTAGTAGTTGCACCAATCTACATTTTTATCAATCAGTGCATGAGGATTCTCTTTTCTCCATATCCTCACCAATGCTTGTTATTTGTTGTCTTTTTGATAATAGCCATTCTGACACGTAAGAGGTGATATCTCATTGTGGTTTTGATTTTCATTTCCATGATGATTAGTGATGTTGAACATCTTTTTATGTGCCTGTTGCCCATCTGTATGTCTTCTTTGGAAAAATGTCTATTCAGGTCCTCTGCCCATTTAACATTTTTTTATGTTGAGTTATATATTTTTTTAACTTTTTAAAGAAATAAATTTATTTTATTTAATTTATTTTATTTTTGGCTGTGTCGGGTCTTCGTTGCTGCATGTGAGCTTTTCCCTGGTTGTGTCAAGCGGGGGCTACTCTTCATTGTGGTGTGTGGGCTTCTCATTGTGGTGTTCTCTTGTTGTGGAGCACAGGCTCTAGGTGTGTGGGCTTCAGTAGTTGTGGCATATGGGCTCAGTAGTTGTGACACACGGGCTTCATTGCTCTGCGGCATGTGGGATCTTCCCAGACCAGGGCTCGAACCCATGTCCCCTGCATTGGCAGGCAGATTCTTAACCACTGAGCCACCAGGGAAGCCCATGGGTTTTTTTAATTTTTATTTTTTGGCCATGCCATGTGGATTGTGGGATCTTATCAATAGTTCCCCGACCAGAGATCGAACCCATGCCCCCTGCAGTGGAAGAGTGGAGTCCTAACCACTGAATTCCCTATATGAGTTCTTTGTATATTTGGATATTAATCCCTTATCAGATGTAGTATTTGCAATATCTTCTTTAATTCGGTAGGCAGCCTTTTTGTTTTGTTGATAGTTTCCTTTGCTGTGCAAAAGTCTTTTAGTTTGATGTAGTTCAGTTTATTTATTTTACTTTTGTTTCCCTTGTCTGAGGAGACAGATCCAAAAAAATATTGCTAAGACTGATGTCAAAGAGCATACCGCTTATGTTTTCTTCTAGAAGTTTTATGGTTTCAGGTCTTACATTTAAGTCTTTAATCTATTTTGAGTTTATTTTATTTATTTATTTATTTTTTGCGGTATGCTGGCCTCTCACTGTTGTGGCCTCTCCTGTTGTGGAGCACAGGCTCCGGACATGCAGGCTCAGCAGCCATGGCTCACGGGCCTAGCTGCTCCGCGGCATGTGGGATCTTCCTAGACCGGGGCACGAACCTGTGTCCCCTGCATCAGCAGGCAGACTCTCAACCACTGTGCCACCAGGGAAGCCCTGAGTTTATTTTTGTATATGGTATGAGAAAGTAGTCCAGTTTGATTCTTTTCCATGTAGCTTTCCAGTTTTCCCAACACCATTTATTGAAGACACTTTTTTTTTCCTTATTGTGTATTCTTGCCTCCTTTGTCATAGGTTAAGTGACCCTAAATGTGTGGGTTTATTTTCAGTGTCCCTATTCTGTTCTATCAAACTGTATGTCTGTTTTTGTGCCAGTACCATACAGTTTTGATTTTGTAGCTTTGTAGTATAGTTTGAAACTAGGGAGCATAATACTTCCAGTTTTGTCTTTCCTTCTTAAGATTATTTTGATTACTTGGGGTCTTCTGTGACAGCAAACAATTTAATAGATATGTATAGATATATGTATACACACAAGAATAAGAATATATTAGATAGATATTAATAGAATGTATTCTTCTCTTACACTTATTAAACAATTTCCAAATCTATTACGTTCTTGGTCACAAAGGAAACTTTCATAAATTTCAAAAAGGGATGATTTTACAGGATACATTTTTATCCCAAGTATAGAATTACAATCTGGAAGAGAAATATCATAAAAACTTAAGAAATAAATATATGCCATTTCAAATAACTCCATATCCAAGGGAAAACAAAACTGATATTACAAGTCATCAAATAATAAGCAAAAGATATTATTTCATGCACAAACCCCAATATACAGCCAAATCTCTATACAGAGGAAAATTGTTAACTTTAAATATTCTTATAATTAAAGGAGAAGGGTAAAAACTTAGTAAAATAAATATTCAACTTATAAAATTAGGAAAATAGAAAAAAAAGAGTAGGTAGTGAATCAATAAAAAGAAAAAACAAGATTAATTTAATACAAAAGAGAAAGTGTGTGTCTGTGTGCCTCTGTGTGCATATATGAATACAATTTATATATAATTTGAATATATACAACTTGAATACATTTATATGTAATTTGACTATATATAACTTGAACAGACATATGAAATAGATGAAATCCCTGACCAGTTGATATATTACTTAGAAAACTTTCAGTTATACCTAGATCAATTTCTGTTACGAATTCAGATGGGAAGTCTAAATAATATATTAGCAAACTGTATCCAGCAATGAATTAAAGGTAATACACCAAATTAGAGCAGAATTTTTTCTATCAAAGTAGTTCATTACATGAACTTATTGATGGAGAAAAACTGTAAGATTGTGTCCATAAATACCAAGAAGATATTTGATATAATTCATCAGACACTCCTAGTTAAAATAAACATGGATTAAAATATAAGTAGAAGGAAACTGAGTAAATATTATAAAAACCAATTATCAAAAGAAAACTGTATCCTAATGAACCATGAAATACTGAAGCATTAAAATCAGAAGAAAGATAGGCATGCCTGTCATCACCATATTATTAAACATTGTTTTAGAAGCTGCAGTTATTACAAAAAAGTAAGAAAATGAAATATCTTATATATATTTAGCATATATGAAATATAAAAATTATCTTTATTTGTGTATGATGTAATTGTATGCCTAGAAATCTCAACAAACTCCAATAAAATCCATTAGAATTAGTATTATAGTTTATTAAGTTTCTGGATTAAAAAAATGCAAAAATTAGTAGCTTTTATTTATATCAACTATAATGGATAGGAAGTTAAAATGTAAAAAACATATCTCACTCACAATGGTGATAAAAATCTCTAAAATGTTTAGGAATAGATTTATCTGAAAGACACCAACAAATATTAAAGCAATGGAGAGACCTATGATGCCCTGAGTAGGATGACCTAACAATAAGGAGTGATAATTCCTAAACTAATAAATACATTTAGTGCTATTTCAATGAAAAGCCTATTTAATATTTTTGACACTAGGAAAAATGATCTTAAAATGAATTGGAATAATACATGTCTGAGAAGAGCCAAGAAAATCTTGAAAAAGGAGATTTTGTGTAGCAAAGTCTTGCCTTTCTGAATATTGAAATTTATGTTAAAAACTACAGTGATAAAAGCTGTATATTGGCATGGGAACTGATAAATACATCCATGGATATGTTTATATATTTATATATAGACTAGTGTGTTAACAGATCCAAATGCATACATAGAACTTTATAAATGACAAAAATAACATCTCAATTCAAGGGAAAAATAATGGTACGGGCATAATTTGTCATCTATCTGAAAGAAAACAGAGCCCTACTTTATAGCATATACAAAATTAGATTCCAGGTGGATTAAGTCTCTAGATGTTAATAATTAATACGAAATAATAGAAATACATTTCAGAGAATAAAACTTAGATAAATTTGTGTACATAAAGGGCGACAAAACAAAACAAAAAAACCCAACAAAATTTGTAAAAAGTTATAGACTGGAGAAAAAACCTTGTAACCTGACAAAGGGCTAATATTTCTATTGTATAAAGAACCTATAAAAATTGATAATAAAACACAAACAACTCGTAAAAATGGGCAAAACATATGAAGGCATTTATCTGAATAGCAAATGTAAGTGGCTAAAACTCATGAAAAATATGCCTTTCCTTTCCAGTAATGAGGAAAATGTAAATTAAAACAAAAATGAGGACTTCCCTGGTGGCGCAGTGGTTGAGAGTCCACCTGCCGATGCAGGGGACGCGGGTTCGTGCCCCGGTCTGGGAAGATCCCACATGCCGCGGAGCGGCTGGGCCTGTGAGCCATGGCCGCTGAGCCTGCGCGTCTGGAGCCTGTGCTCCGCGACCGGAGAGGCCACAACAGTGAGAGGCCCGTGTACCGCAAACAAAACAAAACAAACAAACAAAAATGAAATTCCATTTTCTCCCAACAGGTTGGCAAAGATTAAAAAGTGCAATCATCTTCATTGCTCATGGAGATAAGGAAAAGGGGCCAGGCACATATTACGATGGGAATGTAAATCGCTACAATTTCTTTTTTTAGAAAGAAATTAATCCTCCCCACCATTTTATTCATTTTAATATAGCATTGTTTGTACAGGCACAAACGTGTGAACTTTCTGAAAAACCATAAACTGGGAAATATTTGAATAAGTTGTTATATATTTAATATTAAGCAGATGTTAATAACAGTGAGTTACAACCATATGAATTAATCTGGACAAATGTACATGATGTACTAAGCTAAAAAATCAAACTGTGCATAGTATGTTCCCATATCTGTTTAAAAAAACCACAAAAATGAAACAAAAATAGCCTCTATGTATGTATTAAGGTAGAGTTAGGTACATATAAAATTTTTAATATTGAGTATCATAGAAGCTTGGAACTGGAAATTGTGTATATGGCTTAATTTTTTCCCGTGAGCTTGAAGTGCCTTTGTAATAAAAATCACCAGATCCTACCCCCACCCCATTTTTACTGATATAATTGAAATATAACATTGTATGAGTTTAAGGGGTACAAGATAATGATTTAATATATGTAAGTGGTGTGAAATGATCTCCACAATAAGTTAACATCCATCACCTCACATAGTTACAATTTTTTTCCTTCTGATGAGAAAAATAACCTAATATTTTAAGAGACTGGGAACCACTGGTTAAGTCAAGAGAACATAAAGTAGAAGGTGTATTCTAGCCCTGCCCCTAACTTGCAATGTGACATATTTTGCCTTTATTTTCTTGCCTCTAAGCTGTGAGTGATGGTGACTGACCTATGGAATAAGGTTACAGTGTCGTAGTGAAGATAAAATGAAGGATGAAGACAAACATAATTTGGATAGTTAAATGGTATTGAAATGCAAGCTATTTCTCCTCAAGAAAATTCTCAGACATTCTCAATTTCTATGATGCAGGTGACAAAATCGCCCAAGGAAGCATCTTCCCTTCCCAATGGTGATGTGGCAGGAGAAGCACAGAGCAACACAGAGGTAAGAGCTGGTATCTTGAACCATCTCCTGGAGACCCGTTTACTCAGAATGTCTACTCAGTTCTAGTCTTTTCATATCTGTTTGTCTGTCTGTCTACCTCATCTATCTATCTATCTATCATCTATCTTTCTTTTTTAATCTCTAAAATTATAAAGCTTCTTTCCACAAAAGCAATAGAAAATAAATATTCCCTAAATATGGAATCCTTTGGAGTTCTCTTCACAAGACTTAAATGGGTGAATTAACTCCTATTAGGGTCTTTATTACTCTACCATGCACATGAGTCGGGTCTATGGACTTACACCGACAGATCCAATCAGCAATGTCGAGGGTTGGTGATCCCATACCCTAGGGGTTAAGTGACTAATACACAGACATCCACGTTTGCTTTGTTTATGTATTGTGTATCTAAATAAGGAAACCACAGCACGTGTGGTCTGGTGTCACCTTAGAAGCTTATCCAAGGTTAGTGATACCATGGGTTTCCTTTATGACCAGGGAACAGAGAAGGCTGAAGAAAGTGGACAACACGAGGCACAAAAAGAAGGCAGTGAAGATGCGGGCGACCTCACGGAATCCCCAGAGAAGAATGTGAGTGTTTGCTGTTTTCACTGTAGTTTCACTGGATTCAGTTCTGTTCAACAAGCATTTATTTAGCTCTGCCAGGTGCCAGGACTCTTTCTGGGCGCACGAGAGTGGGCGTGAAAGTAAGGAACTGAGGGTTTAGCCAGGAGGCAGCAGGTAGTTTTCACTTAATGTGTTAACTGCTGTGCTCAAGGTGAGTAGAGGGCTGAAAGGAAGCCAGAGGAAGGACCCTGAACCCAGGCCTGGAGTGACAGGCTACGCAAGGCCTTAATGCTTTGTCTTTGTGTTGTTACGGTTAGGTTGGGTTCATGTTCTTTCTAAGGCAAGGGACCTTATGCCTTGGTCATGCGTAGTGATGGACTCTTATCACACTTGTCGACTTAAAAAAAATGTACAACGTTAACGTTGTGAGTTAAGTTTTGTTTGGGGCAGAATGAGGACTATAGCCCGGGAGATAGCACCTCAGAGAGCTCTGAGAAACTGCTCCTAAGAGGTAGCGGGAAACGTCAGTACATATGTGACTTTGATAAAAGGGAGTCCATGCCATCAAGAGCATATTTTTTGCAGAAGGTTCTGCTCGTCTCGTGAAGGTTACTGCTTGTCACGAGGAGCAGACGTCACCATGAAGGATTTTAGTGCTTTTCTAGATACAAGGAGATGCAAGAATTGGGCTCATAAAATCTTCTCCTGGAAGCATCTAACTATCTGAAGACCTGTTCTGCGAGTTTTTCCCAGAGCACAGAGTGCCTCGTTCCTGATCTCTACCCTGAACTCCTTTCAAGGGGTGTTGAAGGTCAGCAACTGCAACAGCTCATGATTTAATCCTTGTAGAGGCAGATGGCAAGTGCCCGTTTGTAGTTGGCAATTCCACCAAGAAGATTTGTGGGAAGCCAATGGGAGCAGAGGATAATAGGGTCCCTGGGGGAGGGAAACTGACACCAATTCAAAGCCAATCAGGGGACTCTCAGGGCCCCACTGATGCAAGGTCTGTGAGCTAATTCTAATGCGTTCCAATGCAGGGGCCGCAGGGTAAAGGGCCGAGGGGAGACTGTGGTTCTGGAAGCACCAAGCTAAGATAATGGTGGATCAGATGGGCTACTTATTCAAGGAATTCTGAAAATGTGGTTGGGAAGCCAGGCAAAGGGGAAACCCTGGAGCCACCGAGGGAGCCTGAATGGGCTGAGCCTCCTCTTGGGAGAATTTCAGTGGGCTTCTGCCTTGGGCCAATTGTAGCAAAGACTATTTACCAAACCCCGATGGTTTGCATTTGTACCTATTTATTGATTCCAGGAGAGATGTGGACAGCTTTTAAGATCACTGGATTCTTGTTCCCAGCAGATGGAATGTGACTAGGAAAGGGGCCAAGACTGACAACCATGTTGTGGAAAATGGGGGTGGCATCAGCTTGTCTTTATCATAAGGAATTTAAATTTGGGAGGAACCGAGGCAGTAAATTCCCTTGTGTTTGAATACTGCTATTTCAAAATGTTGATGATTTAAGACCCTTTGACGTTTCTGTTTTGAAGAAAGATGAAATCGTCTGTCTTGATCTAGAAGTTAGGTGGGCTTTCATGGCAGCCTGTATAATTCAGAAACAATCAATTTAAGGTGAAATAGAGTGACAATTTAATTATCCTGTAATTTATAAACATCTTTAAAAACATTTTATAATTTGAACTTGTCATGGATTGCCTAATGCACTGGTACAGCATTATTGATTTGCATGTTGAAATTCAGTTTGCTCCTTTTAAGACAGAGAGACAAAGGTAAAAACATTACACCCCAATCCCTTTCTCCCACGAGACCAAGAGGAAGACAGCATTTTTAAAATCAGACCCTGACTTCTACAGCAGGGGCAGGGTTGGCTTCAGTGTCTCAGCCTCTGGGCTGGTTAGTTCAGTGAAGTGATGAGCCATCCAGCTTGGGGATTCTCTTTGCTAATATTTTTAAAAATTGTGAGCCCTTTACAAAGTAAATTATAGTCTTGTGAATCCTAACAGGAATTAAAAACATCGCTGTGTTATGTTTGCTTGGGCTGCGATGGAGAAATGACTACATAGAAGACATTTTTATTTTAGATGAATATAGTATTGACATTAATGATCAACTCTTTAATAATATTTATTCTACATAAAGAGAGATTTTGACTTTTTCCCGTTTGACAAGTGGTACGTGCTCTTTGACTTGCTGTAATTCAGTTAAGTAAGGAAAAAACTATGATTGGTCAGTGAACATTAAAAATGACATAACGTGATTAGCTTTGGGACTGAATATATAGGAAACTCGATTGACATTTAAGAAAGAGACAAAAACTATCTGATATTTGGGATGCTTGGATTTTGTGCTTCAAGAACCTTCTGTCTTTTTCTGGTTTTGGGGTTGTTTTTCAAGGTTAAGATGGGAAGGCCGTCTTGGCTACTTGACATCACATCTTTCCTGGCTGTGCACCCAGGCTTACATGGGCTTATTTGTGATGATCGGAAAGGCCAATTAGATCATGTGTTTTACCTCTTTAACATGATTTTTTATTTTATTTTATTTTTAAAATTTTATTGAAGTATAGTTGATTCACAATGTTGTATTTAATTTCTGCCGTATAGCACAGTGATTCAGTTATACATATTATATAGATATCCTTTTTCATATTCTTTTCCATTATGGTTTATCACAGGATATTGGACACAGTTTCCTATGCTGTATAGTAGGACCTTCTTATTCATCCATTCTCTATATAATAGCTGGCATGTGCTAACCCCACATTCCCAATCCTTCCCTCCTCCACCACCCCTTCCCTTTGGCAACCACAAGTCTGTTCTCTATACTTGTGAGTCTGTTTTTGATTGTAGATAAGTTCGTTTGTGTTGTATTTTAAATTCCACATATAAGTGATATCATATGGTATTTGTCTTTCTCGTTCTGACTTACTTCACTTAGTAGGATTATCCCTAGGTCCATCCATGTTGCTGCAAATGGCATTATTTCATTCTTCTTTATGGCCGAGTAGTATTCCATTGTATGTATGTACCACATCGTCTTTATCCATTCATCTGTCGATGGACATTTAGGTTGTTTCCATGTGTTGGCTATTGTACTAGGTTGGCCAAAAGGTTCCTTTGGGTTTTTCCCTAAGATGTTATGGGAAAAAGCCGGACGAACTTTCTGGCCAACCCAATAAATTGTTAAAGTGAATTTTTAAAGTACCAGTCACATCCAGTAGATTCTTCTCAGATAAATCCAAGGCTTTTAGATAAAATCTCTGGCTCTGTTGAAACCATCTTGGGGAAATCTCATGGAATTGTACCTTTTGCTCCTCCAGCCCATTGTATCTAAACAGCAGCTCCCTGTGCTTCCTTCTCTAATCAACATTCCGTGAGGGATATAAATAACATAATCTTTGCGGGTTCAGATCTGGTTCATAACACTTCTGGCCGTGGACCGTCAGCATCACCAATTTCTCTAGACACCATAATATCTGCTTTATGCCCCCACCTCCTGGCTGGCAGGAGATTCAATCTGGGTGAAGCGTTTGGAGACTCACTCCTTCTTGGGGACTTAGAGTCATCATGGGGTCTTCAGTGGTGACTGGAGGGGAGAGGGCCCTGGTTCTTTGTGGTGGTGGCTTTCTGACATGGGTTTCCTGCTGCCTATTGGAAGCTGTTGACGCTGGTCCCTCAGCTTGGTTCAGGTCCTCTGCCCTGGCTGGAAGTGGCCATGCCTCTCACAGTGACCAGTTGTATGCCTCCTCGTACATCGTGCCCAGGTGCTTCCCAGATGCCTCAGTGGTCCCTGGTTCAGCGTCTACATTAAGCAGGGCCTGGGTAGCACCTCCTGGAACACCCACCTCCGTCTGCCCCCTTCTGTCTTCAATCTGCTTCATCTCCTCAGCTCCAAGCCCTAAGCTCCAAGCTCGTTTTTCCAGGGATTATCTAGCTTCCTCACCTCTTTCAGCCCAGGATTTTGATAAGCAAGGCTTATAACTTCTTCCCTAGAGGCGGAGAACCAGAACAAGTGTGTGGCTGTCTTCTTGGAGTGTGGGGAATGACAGTAACTCTAATTTTGGGTAGTAGGGAGAACAAAATGAGAATTCTTATTCTGGTATATACAGCCATACTATTCATGACAAGGAACACAAATGTATTTTAACCTCTTGTTCTGAAATGATTACAGACTCACAGGGACGTAGTACAGAGTCCTGTGTGCCCTTTGCCGGGCTTCCGCTAATGATGACATCTCAGATGGCTGCAGTAGGAGATGGAAACCAGGAGTATGACATTGGTGTATCTCTGTTAAGTAGACTTGCAGACCTTATTCAGGGTTGGCCATTTTTTTCAAACCTCTCATTTGTGTGTTAAAAGTCATTCCTCTGTGTGTTAAGAACCATTTTCAAGTGTACAGTGGTAACAGCTCCCTCCAGCAGCTGGCAGTGTTAAAACGAGTGACAGACCAGCTAAGTGAGTGTCTGAGTTGTGTTCATCTGATCTCAACTATTGCACATGTTTACTCAGTACACACTTGCAAATGTTCAAAGGATGCCATTTTAATGGGGAAAATATTTACCGAAGAATATCACGTTGATTTGATAAAAAGAGATCAGGACAGAAACTGTTATCTCCTTTAGCGAGATGGGCTTCCCCTGACCACCAGCCCAAGCCTCTGGGGTTCTTACACACAAGATGCCGAGGTGTATATTTCCTACTTGCTGACAGGTTGGGGCAGCGTTTGGGAGGCAAGATGGTGCACACTGAAAAGATCATTCATTCCTGCCTAAGAAGATGTCACCTGTAGCTTCAGTCCCCCTGTAGAGAGGAGACTTCATGGTCCCCTTCCCTGCTGACCCAGGGAGGGATGAGGGGATAAAGAGGAGAGGGGAGGCTTGTGAACAGTACCAGAGGAGTAAAGGAGGAAAGCAGACCCCCTCAGCTTCTGGGCACACTGAGAAGAGGACTACAGACTGGGGGTGTCATGAGAACATTATGAAACCCTGGAAATGGAGAAGACGCAGCTTGTGTATCTTGGTGTTTGGTTTCCATCGAGGTCAAAGTATTTTACATGGTATTCTCTGCTAACTCAATGGTCCTCTCCAAAATCTTCTAAGACCTTGGCTTGACTGACTACATGATTATGGTCTATAAATCTTCCCCACTTTGCTTCCTCCAAAATCTATCTTGAGGATAGCTGCTCAACCAAGGGGTGGGCATTGGTTTAGGTCCTCCACAAGCTTGTGAGTCTAAGGCTGTGTCCCTGTACTGTCTGCAGATGGAGAGAACCCTGCTCTTGCCCCTGACCTTCAGCTGCTCTGAGGCTGGCTGCCCTCCTCAGGTCCCTCTGGACTGGCCCCCACCCTCCTTCCACACCAGCCACTTGTCCTAACCAGCCACTGCCTGACACTCACCGTGGCTGACAGCTGTCCTTAGTCCTGGCCACGTGCCGCATCAGCAGCCTGCCTCCCTGGCCAGGTTCCCAACAGAAATAACTGTTGGTGAGGTTCTAAGACTTTGAAGGCTTCCTCTGATTAGCTTTCTTAGAAGAGCAACAAGGTAAAATGATTTTAAGTTGTAGCTTCGTCAAGTGAATGATTCATACCCTATCCTAAGATCCTGCAGAATCTCAACTTAATTGACCATGTGATTATAATTATCTTAAAAATAACCTTTTGCCAATACAATTATTTGCCAACCATAAAAATCAATTCAAGCGTTGTATATAGATGACTTTTAAGGATCTACCTAATTCTGACACTTTATAATTCTGTGAGCTAAGGATGGATGTTTAAGTTTATTTTATTAATATATCCCACCTCCTCCTAAGAAAGATTTGAGGCATGAGTGGCATACATAAATACCTTCATTCAACATTTTATTGACAGACTGAATGCTGCCATATGCGAGGCAGTCCAGGGACTGAAAATGAGCTTCTATTCTGGTGGAGCTGGTGATGGTCATAGCCAAGGTTCTTCAAAGCTTACCTGACCTTTTGAGGCTAAGTATTTCTATAAATTCTCTGAGCAGTTACTTTCTCTATTTAATGTCTCTTTCAAGAAATTAAGGTCAATTCAGATACTGATAAAGCCCTAGGTCCCTCGGTAATTGCTGCTAGCTAACCTGTAAAAGTTGAGATTAGCACTTATTCCTGTAAGAACCCCTACTGCTCTCCAGCCTAGCTCTAAGGATAATCCCATTTTTAATAGTGTGTTTTTTGTTAATTCATTTGTTTCAGCTGTACACAATTAATAAAAATAATTGGATTTAGAGAAGTGTAAAACTCTACATAGCTAACAATTCTGTGTTGCATATAGTGAATTTTAATTTGATCTCATGTGGATAAGAAGAAAATGAATGTTCTTTGAGATCTAAAGAGTTAATAAGAGACTTTATAGGTTCATTTATCTAGTCACTTAACACATTTATTGAGCTTATACCTTGGTTCCAGACAGTGGCTGGGTCCCGGAGATCCAAAAATGAATAAAGACACAAGTTGTGCCCCAAGGAGTACACAGACTAGTTAGGGAGACAGAAAAATAAATGATGATTATGGTAGCAAATAAGGGAGTCCCCTAACTCAGGCTTATGGGTCAGGAAAGTCTTCCTTGAAAAGATTGTTTTAAGCAGTGTCCTGGAAGGTGTCGCTGATGTGAGAAAGTTGTATGTGACTGTTAGCTGAAATAAAGAATCATGAGGCTAGAGGGGTGAGCAGGGGTCGGATCATGGTGGCCTTATCAACCGTTCTAAGGATTATGGATTTATCTTGAAAAGATGGAAAGTTTTCAACACGAGGGCAGCATGGTAAGGTGGGTTGTCTTCTAGAGTGGTATCTCTGGCTACTGTGTGGAGAACAGGTTGGAGATAAGGAAGACTAGAGGTGATGTAACCCTGGTGAGAGAAGATGGCGGTCCTGGCAAAGGAAGGACAAGGCATGGGCAGAATGAGACAATATTAAAGAGGTGCAATCAACACATCACCAAAAAACCAACACCTGGATTTTGCAACAAGTGAAGGACTCTCTTTTCCTGGACTTTATTTTAGCTTTAAAACTTGCTATGTTGCCAGAATTGATTTGGAGATTCCCAGTGCTGGGGAACGTCTTGGGCTGACTCAGTCTTGGCTGGCTAGATCAGGTTTTCACATTTTGTATTTTCTTTGCCGGTCTCAGAAATCTGAGAGTATTGTTCTGGAACTGGCCAAAAACGTGAGGCTGGGCCAGAGAAGGTGGCAGTGTGGTAGCTCCTCCACCACTTGCCTTCCACGAGAATCTTGAGAGGCAGCGTGGTAGAGTAGGAAAGAGACTAAATTAGGAACCAGGAATCTTGAAGTGAGTCCTGATCATGTTACTTACTTGTGCTCTGATTCTGGGCAAATTACTTAACTCTATGGTCTCGGTGTCCTCATCTGTCCATAGAAGGGCCTGGGTAAGAGGATATAAGCAAATATGAGATTGCTTTCAACTCCCTCAGTCCAAAATTCCATGAGCTCAGGGATGGGAAGGTTCTTATTTCTTTGCAATTTTAGGAGATATCGCCTGGTTCTCCCACTTTGATCAGGGGGAAATAGAAATTCCAGTGGGTTGGCAGAGTGGAGACCTGTTTGAGCCCAGGATGGCCTCACCCTTTCTTACTTCAAAGTTTCTTTCTTTAACCAGAAATCCGTGCTTAAATATTACATCGTTCAGAAATGTTATCATTTTGTTCTGATGGTGAAAAAGGTTTTGATCTGTTTTTATTAATTGGTTCAAAACTTAATTAAAGGCATGGTTATAAGGACATAAAAGCCAAAAAGCCATAATTTTGTTCAAATTTTCTAATTGCTTACGTATATGGTTTGAATTTTCCCTGATAGCTCTATAGGTCTGCAATATGCTTTGGATATAGATACAGGATCAAACATATAATTAAGCAGTATTACTAATTAGTTATATTTTCTCAGGAGTAAGAGTGATGAAAATATGTCTTTAATTTCATAATATTGAAATCTAATGCATGAACTACGTAGGCATTGCTCAGTTATCATATCTTTGCTATTGATATGTTTTCTCAATAAATAGATGTCTTTCGTTTCGATAAACATGCATTTTATTATAGTTTGCTTAATTTCCATTTATTTTTTAAATTAAAAAATTTTTATGTGCTTTAATTTTTTTATTTTTATACAGTTTTTAAAGGTTACTTTTCATTTACAGTATTACAAAATATTGGCTATACAGTTTGCTTAATTTTTAGATTCAACTTAAAAACTTATGCGAATTTATGTTTTTCTTTCATTTCTGTTTGTGGACTTAAGGAAGAAGAGGGAGAGACAGCAACAGAAGAGGTACAGTAGCATATTTCACAACCGTGTTGTGCTTAACAAAAGCATCTTTCAGGTGAGAGAGTTGCAGCTTTAGCCGCATGGAGAATGACATGATGCAACCCACACTCCCAGAAAGTCCTCCTTTAGCCTGCCAAGAAGAGAAATAAAATAAGATGGAGATACATTTATCAAAGGGAGATTGATGGGGAAACAGGGTGTGGCTTTCTGAGCCTCCTGTGGTGAAGGTGTCGTCAGTGAAGTCTGGCCGGGCTGGGCCAAGTCCTTCAGTGGAGTTTTCTTCTCCATTTTTTCTTCTCACCCCCTTGAGTAGCACACACTTTATGCAGCTTGCATGGTGCTTACTGGTGTTGTTTGATTGCCTCCTATTCACTTTGTTGGTGAGGGAGGGATTCTCTCCCTCTGGTTACAGGAATGGCACAACACCTGCCACTGGACAGGTGAGATGGACAGTGGCTTATTAGTCACACGTTCTCCAAGCCCAAGGGATGAGGCTATCCATGCATGCAGGGCCCCACTGGGGGGGGTCACGTGGGACCAGAGTGAACAATTGGGGGCAGTGGGAGGCAGGCTTTGTAGTATCAAGAGGGTGGGGTGTCCCCTGGTCCACATGGAGGATGTGATTGGCCTGTTTGCATAGTTTTGGGGGATAAGGAGGCACTGTGTCTGGTCCCTTGATAAGGAGGGCTGCTCGGGTGGGAGACCCAGTCTGTGGGAGCAGAAGGCGAGGTGAACCAGTGGTCAGGCCATTTTAAGTCTTCCCGATTTTACCAGATGTTAAGGCAGCAGATAGTATTGAGTCTTAATTTTAGGTCTTGCACCACAGGTGTGTACCTTAGACACCATGAGGTTTAAACATGCAGCTCATTGCTTAGCATCTGGAAGATATTTGACATTAGGTAACCACATGGTTCCAGAATTTCTAGTGGGGATCTACCCAGGGGGAGCATTATTATTTGTATGTGTGTATGGGGGGCTTTTTTTTTTTTTTTGAAGTAGAGTTGATTTACAATGTTGTGTTAGTTTCAGGTGTACAACAAAGTGATATATACATATATATATATGTATTCTCTATATATCCATATATATTCTATACATAGAATATATATGTCCATATATACATTCTATATATTCTATACATAGAATATATATATCCATATATTCTATATATTCTATATATAGAATATATATATCCATATATATTCTACACATAGAATATATATATTCTACATATTCTATATATAGAATATATATCCATATATATCCTATGTATTCTGTACATAGAATATATATATGCATATATATATTCTATGTATTCCAGACATAGAATATATATATCTATATATATATATTCTATGTATTCTATACATAGAATATATATATCCATATATATTCTATATATTCTATACATAGAATATATATATCCATATCTATATTCTATATGTTCTATATATAGAAAAATATATATCCATATCTATATTCTACATATTCTATATATATAATATATATATCCATATTTATATTCAATATATTCTATATATAGAATATATATATATCTCTCCATATTTATATTCAATATATTCTATATATAGAATATATATATATATATATTTTCAGATTCTTTTCCCTTTTAGGTTATTATGAACTATTGAGTATAGTTTCCTTGCTATACAGTAGGTCCTTGATGGTTATCTGGTTTTTACCTAGTAGTGTGTATATGTCGATCCTGAGCTCCTAATTCATCTCTTCCCACAAGGGGAGCAGTAGCGACTTGAGAAGAATTCTTTTTTTTTTAACCCTGTTTGGGAACATTTGCCCTTTAATTTGCATTTAAAATCAGCTTCCTTAAATATTTTAGTTACAAATTCTGAATATGAAGACATAGGAGATGCTGCAGGCAATCAGTACTGGCTCCCACCCCTTCCCCCTACCCCAACCCCCAAGCCTTGCTTCTTTGCTCAAAATGCATATGGACACCCTGCACTAAATAAATGGCTCCCCGTGTCAAGTGTCAGCAGCCTCAGGACTGGATGCAGTTGGATACGAAGCGATGAAGCCCAGTAGCTTTCATGACAGGATGTGTGCATTTAACCATGCTCCGAAGAACGCCAATGATTGTGCCCAGACCCAAGGCAGTACCTCAGAGTTGACATCGGCCGGTTCCCCACTGTGTACTGGCATCTTGGGCTGGTTTCCACCGCAGTCCATCCTCTCCCAGACCTGTGTTCTGTGGCGGAAGAGCTAAGGCTCTGCCCGCTAAGGGCCATGATACAGGAAGGAACAGAACTGCTTCTTCAGCTCACAGGCTTAAACCAATGGAATTTAAAAGCTCAAGACAATGTGAGCCAGTCCACAGGAAGCCTCCTTCACTCCAATCTCTGCCAGGCGCCATCCAGCCCTTGGTTGGGACGCACTGTCTCCCTGCCACGATGTGCTAGGACCTGCTCTAGTTGAGAACAATGTGGCAGAAGGGTCCCAGCAGTCTGGAAAGGTCGGCACCACAACGGCTGGGCGTGCTTGTGCCAAAATGGGTCTTCCTGGTACAGGGCTATGACGGAGAGTGTGAGGGCAGGCCTGGGCTCTGCTCCAGTCTCATTGATAACCTCTGACCTCAGAATCTGTCCTCCCCCTCAACACTGCCTACCCATCCCCTGCCCCTCCAGATCCCCCAGCCTGTGCTTCCTGGAAAAGGTAGAAGAGGCAGCTTGAAGTCAATGACAGCTGAGAATGAAGATGCCATTTAAGAAGCAAAGCAGCACCTCCTGGCCTCTGGTCAATACCTCCACACGGGTGGAACCGAGTAAGGACGTGCACAGCCAGGACAGAGGCTGCTCCGAGCTTGGGAGGCACAGCACCCTCCTAGGCGTCTCTGGAGAACAGACTTTCAAGAGATAGAAACTTAACCACGTGGTCCCCGGCAGTTTCCCTGTGGTATACTGGATGGGGGAGAAGCAAAATTATCTCTGCGGAGGGCTAATGGAGGAAAGGCAGGAATATTAATGAGCATTCATTAAGGCTCTCTCTCTCCCTCAAGCCTAAGGAAATCAGATATTCGAATGTAAGAGAAGGGTGCAGAGAGGGAGAGAGCCTGGCAGGAACACCAAGGAGAGAGCTGTGACTGCTGGATACCTAGTGCCCTGGTTTCCTTGCTTCAGAACAACAGCATATGCCTGTCTGTCACCAGGCTAACCCGGGACCCGTGAGGGGACAGGGAGAAGGCTGGTTTTCAGTTCCTGCATGGTTGATGTGTAGGGCACATGGCTTCCTCCTACAGGTCCAATAGGAGGTCTCTGGGATCCTCTACCGCTGCCTTGATTTTGCGGAGGAAGGTCACGGCCTCTCTGCCATCCATCAGCCGGTGATCATACGTCAGGGTCACGTACATTATGGGCTGCATCTCCAACTTGCCTCCCACGACCACTGGCCTATCAAAGATGGCGTGCATGCCCAGGATGGCAGACTGAGGGAGGTTGATGATGGGCGTTCCGAAGAGCGAGCCAAAACGCCTCCGTTGCTGACGGTGAAGGTACCACCATCCATATCTTCAGTGGCAAGTTCATTCTTCCGGGCCTTCTCTCCCAGTTCACTGATGGTTCGCTCAATATCGGCATAATCCCTAGTTTCCACATTCCTGATGACGGGAAACACCAGACCCCGAGGGGTGACCACCGCAACGCTGATGTCAATATAATCCCTATACACCACCTCTTCGGTTGTATCGTCAATCGCTGCATTTACAACAGGCTGCTGCTTCCAGGCACAGGCCTTCACGAGTGCCGACATGAAGCCTAGTGTGAGGTTATGTTTCTTCAGAAAAGCATCTTTGTGCCGAGCCCTCATCTCCTGGGTGTTACTCCTGTCAATCTCACTGAAAGTGGTAAGCGCTGCTCAGGTGTTCTGAGCCTCCTTTAGATGCTGAGCAATGCGCTGCCGCATCCTGTTCATTTTCTCCCGATGTTCTGGACGCAGACCTGTGCCAGCTCCTGGCTCAGCTACTGCAGGGGCAGCCGTGGGTTTTACGGCAGACACTGGTTTGCTAGTGAGAGGTTGTGAGGGCGAGGGCACTGGTGGCATCTGAGTGGGTGGCATCTGACCTGATGCTGCAGGGGGAGGAGGAACTGCCGACGCTGCAGGTTCTGCTTTTCGGGCTGTGGCAGCAGGAGCTTCGGCTGGCTTGGCCTTAGCAGGAGCAGTGCCAGTTTTCCTGAGTGTGAAAAGAGGAGTGCCTCCTTCTGCTTCTTCCCCATCAGGTACCAAAAGAGCTTCAATCGTGCCATTTGCTGGTGATGGAACCTGAACAGATGTCTTGTCAGTTTCAACCTCACAAACCACTTCACCTTCTGCAAGGTGAAGCTTTCTCCCACCTGACATCCCCTTCCGCGACAGATCCTGCAAGTACATCGTCCTCGCACACAGCTGTAGCTCCGAAAAAGCGAGCCCTGAAGACACTACTGCTGTAAATGACAATCTTCCTGCTGTCAGAGTAACCTGGTCCCTGACATAAGGAGATCCCAGGCAGGGAACGTCTCCCTAGAGGGCAGTTCCCCTTCTGGAAGGCGGAGAGCGAGCCGCTGAACGCCCGGGACAGGCAGCGGGACCGGGACAGCATTGCGGCGGCAGCAGCGGCGGCGATGGCAGAGCCTTGAGAAGAATTTTTAACCTGCCTCCCCAACTTGAGGTTATAGTAGAACAGTGGTTCTCATCTGGTGGTGGTGTGTGTTAGAATCACCCGTGGTGTGTTGGAACCTTCAGAAGCCTGCCTCTGTCAGCCAATGGATAAGACCCTCCAGGGCTGAGCATGCCTTCAGCTTGCCTGTAGAGCTGAGGTGGAGAATCTTCATTGTGGGGAGCCAGGATCGAAGGGGAGGACAGAGCGCATGGAGACAAACAGAGAGATAATAAGAGCCTCCGCCTGTTTGGGACAGAGCCTTCCTCTTTGCTGTCCTTCCTATGCCCAGCAACAACAAGAAAGAAAAAGATTATAAAAAGAATTAAAATTAGGAATGTAAAAGAAACATATACAGTTTAAGATAAAGAATTTAAGAAAGACATGTCTTAATGAATAAAGGTAGAATAAGAGGAACTGAAATATCAGGGAATCAAGTTTCACAAAGATAAAAGATTAAGAATTGCACAAAATAAGAAGTATTAAAAAATTGAGTACTGAGGATATAAGATTTAAAAGTACATTTAAAACATTAAAAGAAAAATTAGAAAACAGTATTAGTGTTATTAAGGATAAAATTTAAAGGGATAAAATTTATCCTCTGTAACATGCAATTTAAACTATGTGGGGGCTGGCTGACATGTTTGTTTATAGGGTCTATGCTTAAATGATAACGAACATTCCCAGGAAGACCTCATATCCCATGTTTGGAACTGGAGGCTAGTTGACCAGCTGAATAATTCAATTAAAGTCATATATCATAAAAATGTAGAGGCCTTAAACATTTATTTTAACTTGAAATATGTAAATGTATATTTACTGCCAATTTTTTGGATGTAGGACAAAGGTCTTTTCTTTAAATAATAGTCCCATGATTAGAACTACCCACTGTCTTTCTAACGAACATACTCATTGGTCTGTCTAGAAATTCCAGTTTTGATTTCTTTAAAAATAGAGCAGAAATTTAAAGGCACTCGCAAAGTACTCTAAATGCATAAAGCTCTTTGGATTTCAGATTCCCCCCTGCCACCCGAGCTTTATGACACATCATTTGATGACAAGTTTTTAAGGTGACTTACATATATGGGTCTTTTCAAAGTACTCCATTAATTTTACATAGGGAAAAAAGTTCTTTTCTTTTTCTTTTTTTTTTTTGCGGTACGCGGGCCTCTCACTGCTGTGGCCTCTTCTGTTGTGGAGCACAGGCTCCAGACGCGCAGGCTCAGCGGCTATGGCTCACGGGCCCAGCCGCTCCGCGGCATGTGGGATCTTCCCGGACCGGGGCACGAACCCGTGTCCCCTGCATCGGCAGGCGGGCTGTCAACCACTGTGCCACCAGGGAAGCCCCAGGGAAAAATGTTCTTTTCATGCTCATATTTCATTGACTTCCATGATACTTATTTAAATTGTGTAATTACAATAAGACTAACTTGGATACACCAGCATGGGAACAAACATAACCCACCCTGGTAAGTGAAGACTTTGGTGGGTGGTGATGCCAAACCTGCTAGTTGCCAGGGCTCACAGTGCCTTAATCAACCAGTGTGATTTAAGAGAAAGAATACAGACTGCAGCAGAGGTTCTCAAAGTGGGGTTCCCAGAGCAGCAGCAGCCTCACCTGGGAACCTCTACAAATACACATTTTCAGGGTTGGCCCCCAACTACTGAATCAGAAATCCTGAGGTGGAGCCCAGCAGCAGATTGCTTTGAGAAGCCCTTCAGGCGATTCTGATACTCCGTCAAGGCTGAGAACCACTGGATTAGAACATAGGTTCTAGGTGACCCATGTGTTGCCAAGTAGAGGTCAAGACAAGAACTCCTACTGTTCTGATGCTCATGATAAAAAGTCCGTCTGATCTCCAACACAATCATATTTATTTTACATTAGGAACTTGCAGTTGGTTGAAAGAAAAAGAGCTTTTAAGTTTCTTTTGGTGATGGAAATGAGTAATAGAAAATGAGCAAGGAGAAAGAGCAGGCTGCCAAGACCGAGGACAGTCTTTAACTCAATCTAAGTTTTCACAAATGAATCCTCTCCTTTCCCATTCTTTCCCTGCTTGTTGAAACACTCAAATTCTACTGGTTTTATTGTGAAAGCTTCAAAGAATGGTCTCTTTTTTGTTTGAGAAATTTTGTTTTGCTTCCTCACAGGCACTGGGGGAGGACTCCATGGTGAGGAACTTTATGACAATTTTCATTAATTGAGCATGGCAAGGTCAGCATGCTGTTTCCCCTTTTGCTGACAATGGGGAAGAGGTACTACATGTCACAGTGAAGCAGGACTGAGATTCTCACCTGCCACTTGCCTGTGGAATCTGCACTTTATTAGCTGGGTGTTGGGGAGTTTTCACTTTAACACCTAACAAGGATGGCATCATGTGAACGTGAGGATGAATCTTTTCCGAGGATGTTAGTGGATTCTGGGGGCAGGTCCAAAGTGACATTCTCGGATTCTCTCTACTTCTATTCCATCCTCTCATGTTAGCTAAATCTCAGTGACCTTTATTGTAATCAAGACTTTTAAGAATATTGTTTTTGAACATTTTTGGGTTAATCATTTAAAAATGCTAATCAGAGGGCTAAATTAAAAATGAAAACTCAAGGACAGAGAGAATATTTACCAAAGGTCACATGTATTGTCTAGGTATTTCAGTGGAAGATCATCAACATTAAATAAGGTCCCAAATGTCAAAAGAAACTCCTTCCCAAAACTTCTGTTGATTTTTGAAATTACAAAAAATTCATAATCTTTATAGAAAATTTAGAAAATACAGATAAAAACAGAAAATAAAAATATCTTATAACCCCGTTACCCAGAGACAACCACTAGCTACATACGCATACACATATTTATCAAACTTTGATGAATACGCTCTGTAATCTACTTTTGTTCATATAATTAATCTATATGTTTTTGGGGGGATGGTAAATATAGATCTGCTTCATTATTTTTAATATTATTTTATCAAACTAATCCCTATTCTTAGACCTAAAAGTTATTTTTAGCCTATTCCATACAGTGACTTTTCATTATCTATATATCTTTCCAATAATAATTTCTTTAGTTTCTCTCTTACTAGATAAGTGTCCATTATTTAAAATCCCATTTTTATATATAAAAATAAGACAAATGTATTATTAATTTGAAAGTAGTTTCAGATTATATATGTAGGTTGCTGATAACTTTGGCTTCAAGAAATTAGCTTGCTATAACAAATATAACCAGCGTATACATTTAAAACCTTCATCTTTTCTGACAAAATTCTATTTGCTGAGATTCTTTTTGTATTTTATTCTTCCAACTGCCTTCTGAATTTTTAAAGGCAACAAGATGAGAGCAGTCTGTTAATATGAGTAAAGACTATATGCTTAAGGGGAGTCATGAAACCTGTTAGAATGAATGCTTTGCCCTGCAGAACCATCCCAGCCTGTGGGGTCTGTGTTTAGGAAGATGACGTCTTTGCGTGCGTGTGTGTGTGTATGTGTGTGTGTGTGTGTGTCGGGTGGGGTGTGTAGGAGGCCCTCAACTCTAGTCTGATGTTTTGCACTCTTTTCCTTACTGTCTGTTGACCTTACACTTTTCAACAATAATGTAATTTTTGTTAGAATAAGACGGAAGAAATAACTGCGGAGGGAGCAGAAGGGGAAGCGGAGGAAGAGGAAGCTGAGAAAGGAGAAGAGGAGGGGCCAGGAGAAGAAGAAGAAGGAGAAGAGGAAGAAGGAGAAGAGGAAGAAGATTCTTAGGCCTTTTCATGCTTTATTCTTCCACTTGTCCAGGTAGCCACATCGCTCGGGGTTGAAAGTTTGTTTATTACAGTCTGCCATGTAGAGCGCATTTCACTTGGTGACAGAAGTGGATTTCAATTCTATCTATTTGTCTGTCTTCCCGAGGCCCTGGGCTGCCCCTTCCTGGAGCCGCAGGGCTGGTGAACTCTACCGGACCCGTTTCTTGGGCGCTAGGGCGAGAAAGGCCTGTGGTTGGTATGATTTCTAGGAAAAAGCATAACTTTGAGGTGAGGAAGAGTTTGTTTTGTACTTCCTCCCTCCTCTTCCTCTTTATTTAAGTGGAAGCACAGGACGTGTTGTGTTATCAGCGTTCTATCACATGGACTCCTTTACTGACCAACATACTTATGTATCCATAGGAGAGTTTACAATCAATGTTCATGACGATGGCAATAAATTACAACCTAAAAATACCACAGAGCTGGCTGCTCATGAAAAAAGATATTGCTACTAGAGATTCAAGGATAAGTGCTTGATATTACATTTATTCAATTATATTCATTGATTTATATCAAAATATTCGTTTATTCAATATTAGCCCAAACACTCATGTGGAAACACTTTGGAATATGGTGAAGTCACTTGAGGTAACTTTGACAGGTACACGTGCTGCCTTGTAATTTTTTTTTAACATCTTTATTGGAATATAATTGCTTTACAATGGTGTGTTAGTTTCTGCTTTATAACAAAGTGAATCAGCTATGCATATACATATATCCTCATATCTCCTCCCTCTTGCATCTCCCTCCCACCCTCCCTGTGCCACCCCTCCAGGTGGTCATAAAGAACCAAGCTGATCTCCCTGTGCTATGCGGCTGCTTCTTACTAGCTATCTATTTTACATTTGGTAATGTATATATGTCCATGCCTCTCTCTCACTTCGTCCCAGCTTACCCTTCCCCCTCCCTGTGTCCTCAAGTCCATTCTCTACATCTGCGTGTTTATTCCTGTCCTGCCCCTAGGTTCTTCATAACCTTTTTTTTTTTTTTTAGATTCCATATATATGTGTTAGCATACGGTATTTGTTTTTCTCTTTCTGACTTACTTCACTCTGTATGACAGACTCTAGATCCATCCACCTCACTACAAATAACTCAATTTCGTTTCTTTTATTGCTGAGTAATATTCCATTGTATATATGTGCCACACCTTCTTTATCCATTTATCAGTCGATGGACACTTGGGTTGCTTCCATGTCCTGGCTATTGTAAATAGAGCTGCAATGAACATTGTGGTACATGACTCTTTTTGAATTATGGTATTCTCAGGGTATATGCCCAGTAGTGGGATTGCTGGGTCGTATGGTAGTTCTATTTTTACTTTTTTAAGGAACCTCCATACTGTTCTCCATAGTGCTGCCTTGTAATTTTAAACTTATACTGACCATTAAAAAAGAATTATGTATTTCTTAATAGTCTGGTGAGTGCCACATAAATATATTAATAAGATAATGATAGTGGATATTGAGATCACAGGGGAAATGCTCAAATATTGTGGGCCATACAGATAAGACGGTAGGTATGAAAACATCAAAAGATCATGAAGAGCTATAAAAATATCTGGTTTAACAGACAGTTAGCAAATACCCATGTAAATGTTATGTTTTTATTGACCTTTTTTATTTTATTTTTTAATTTAATTTAATTTATTTATTTATTTTAGTTTTTATTGACCTTTTTTATTTGACCTTGCAACCAAGGCAGCTGTTTATTCTCTAGGGCAGTGAGGCTTACAGTTTGCTCTGGTGCCATAAGTGTTCTTGTTAATTTAAATTAAAAAAATTTTAGTCTCCTTTCTGTCCATTATTATGCCTCCGCTGAAACATGTAAGATAGATTTGGGGGCTGTTGATATCAGGGGAGCAGGAAGAAGAGGAGGATGATGGAGTGAGCGCTGGACACACAGCAGGTCTTCAGTTAAGGTCTGCGGTCACACTTGGAGCCTGCCTAGTGAAGGGCGGACAAAAGGCTTCCGCTGGATAAAGAAAAAGAAATCCCCAGTGCTTGTAAATATCGGCTAACAAACAGCTCTGCTCTATGTACCAAAGACCGATTTGAATATTAGAATCTCCCCTCTTAATTTACTTACACTTATACATAAAATACTACTATTAAAAATGACTATATTTTTAGGAAATCTTGGAGCTGGTGGGAGTAGCCATCACATTTTATTATCGGACCAGGAAAGTTTCATCACTCCTTTATTCAAATTACAAAGCAAATCCAGCCCATCCTTTGATGTTTTCCCAGGTGGTTTCTTTCACGTTGTGGACACATAGACATCTATTTTAGGGCCAATGATTGTCCTTTTGGAAGTGATCCCATTTCCTTTCTTTATTTTTTATTTTCTTCTAAATAAAAGAAAATAAAAAATTACTATTGAGCAGTCTGTTGTCAGTCTGATTAGTGTCCCTAATCCCATTTCTAAGGAATGAATAGGGGCTCAGTTTTGGCAAAAAAGAAAACTGGCGAGTTTTACTTTTAGAAATTTTATCTGAAGAATGATGGGAAAGGAAAATATGCCAATATTTATCATTATACCAACTCCCCCAACAGTAAAAGACTCATAAATACTGTTTAAATTCATTTCCATTCACTCCGTTTGTAAAGTTCTTTTAAAATTATTCAATTTTAATGTAATTATAAAAAAATGTTGAATGTGAAATGACACAGCTGAGAGGGAATCCTTCATGTAGCCAGATGGCTTGATAGGCTGATTATGGGGAAAAAAAAAGGCATATATCGCTGTGGCCAGCCCATTTTGACGGTTTCTCTGATGGCTTCTAGTTTGGAATTACCATATTTATCATGAGGTCAAAATGCCTGACACTGAAGGAGGGAATCAGACAGCTTCCTAAAACCCACTCCCGACCCCCGGAGAGATCCAATGTCCTTCTTGAAAATGCAACATGGCTGTGCAATAAGGCATTTCACTGGGCAGACCATTCAGTGTCTAAAGACAAACCCACCTCATAGCTCATGGATCTGCCAGGCATTTTATTTGAAAAGATGGTTCTAGGACTGTGGCAATGAATGGAACTATGAAACATTTCTCATTTCCTGTGTTTGAAATTGATGCTAAATTGATGCCCCAGGAGAAACAGTGTATAGTCTGAGACTGAGTTCTGTCTCCTTACAGGCTGCTGCTTAATACTGTCCTCCAGTCTAGCTGTGGACCGTTTCAATTTCCTCCCCCAGGACTAAGTTATAAATTCAGCCTCTCCATTTTCCATGAAAATGCGGTGGGGAAACTATAATTGAAGGTGTCAACTTCCTTCTTTTTTTTTTAATGTTGAAATCCAATTTATTTCCAAAGGCTCTTATGTCTTTATTTTTACATTCTTACATTTTCTTGCCTGAAGCAATGGTATTTTATGACTATTTAATTTCAAAATTATAAGAGAAATGGCCCACAGACATCCCTACCAGTATTAGGAGACAATGTCTACATCCCTTTTACGATAATATCTGCTTAGTATTTACTTAACACTTCCCTGTTCATCATTCTCAATTCCTTTTGCATTTAAAATTTTTTATCAATTTTTATTGGAGTATAGTTGCTTTACAATGTTGTGTTAGTTTCTGCTGTACAGCAAAGTGAATCAGCTATGCGTATACATATATCCACTCTTTTTTGGATTTCCTTCCCATTTAGGTCACCACAGGTCATTGAGTAGGGTTCCCTGTGCTATACCGTAGGTTCTCATTAGTTAACTATTTTATACATAGTGGTGTATATATGTCAATTCCAGTCTCCCAATTAGTCCCAGCCCCTCCTTCTCTCCTTGGTAACCATAAGTTTGTTCTCTACGTCTGTGGAAGATATCAACTTCCTTCTATGTTTGATAGTTTAGCACAGAGAAAGGATATGAACATCATTTGGTTTTCCATGAGAAAAAATTAATTTCCTTTCTTTGCACTTGATGAGTAGTGGTTTCTAGAATAAAAAGCAATACTTCCCTTGACTGCCTGTTGAAGAGTTCAGTTTTTGATAAACATTCTCTGTCTCTCGTTAACAGTCTTCTCCCTAATATTTTCCCTTTCTTTTAGGAAACCCAAGCCACGAAGCACCATTTCAACTCTCTTCCCACAAACCAAATTCAACAAAATGCTTTGGCCCGAAGCTAGCACACGTCTGTCAGTACATCCAGGGTTCACCGAGGAATTGTATGATCCGACACGGTTAGATCTCCATGCATATACCTGCTTAATCATATCAACATGAAATCAAATGTGAAGATAGCACATGCACACCTTCATGGGCCTGACATTTGTGGCCTTTGCTTAATTTTTTGCTCTGCATGAATAGACCTTCTAATACCCTGAAAAAATTTCAAAATATAGAACTTCTCTTTGTGATATGACAAAAGTATTTCTTTGTATGTGCCTTATGCTACTTTTCTCAGAATTAGCTTTGAAAATGAAGAGATTTATAGAGAGCAATCGTACTAATAAAGATGAATAGCAAATATCTTGTCCCAAGGAGGAGGTTTCTTCATTTCTAGTCTCTCTGTGTATAACCTGAACTCAATCTGTCTCTTGCAGAGCCTGAATGCTCAGCAGAACTTTTCTGTCTCCATTGGGATTGATCCTTTTTGTTGCACTGATTATTCGGTCCATGTTTTCAAATGTCATGTCTTGTTATGTCGTATTTATATTACACACCGCTGCATACACAGTCTCTGAAGCCTTGTTTAAATGTCACTGCCGTCCACATGTGTAGGGGTCAGGATGCAGACAAATAAATTCTCCACCCAGTGCCCTTTGCTCGTTTCTATGCTGGAGGGAGTGGCTGCTTCTGCTTCTCTCGCGTTGGCGTTGATTGATTTGCAGTCATGGCTGCTACGTGCAAAGCCCGTGACTGTAATTTTGCCTCTTGATGCTGAGTGTCTGTTCAGCAAGAGTGGGTCCGGCCCCATGACTTGTTCACCAGGTAGGTTTGAAGCGATTCTCTGCTCACCTGTCCCATCTCAGTGTCTGATAGCTATGTTTTTCTTTATGGTAAGAAGTTGCTGACATCTCTCCCCTACCTGTGAATGTGCTGCTCCGTGTCTTTTTCTTGCAGCCAATGTTGCTTCTGTACTCTCAGAAGGGCCCTTCCCCTGCTGTTTTCCTAATTAAGGACAATGATGGCCATCGAATTGGAGTGGCCATGAGCTTTTCCTCCTTCTGAATCTGCCTATTGATTTTGCAGCTAAGCCTGTTGGTGTCTTTGGGGAATGTAGTCTCTGGTGGTAGAAGTCGTGTGGCTCACAGGATCTCTGGCAAACAGCTCTTTTCTTGTTACCTTAGTAACAAAAAGAGGCATTTTGAGGAGAATGAAGATGATTTTATTCCAAATTGTTGAAGTAGACTACTTTGAAGACATTTCTCCCTAGTTAAAAATAAGGTGAGAGGGGCTTCCCTGGTGGCGCAGTGGTTGAGAGTCCGCCTGCCGATGCAGGGGACACGGGTTCATGCCCGGTCTGGGAAGATCCCACATGCCACAGAGCGGCTGGGCCCGTGAGCCATGGCTGCTGAGCCTGCGCGTCCGGAGCCTGTGCTCCACAACGGGAGAGGCCACAGCAGTGAGAGGCCCGCGTACTGAAAAAAAAAAAAAAAAAAAAAAAAATTAGGGTGAGAGACTGCAGTGGGATGGAAATTCATATAATTAAAAATTAGTTCCTATTTTGTACTTCGTTGCATTAAATTATGTCCCGTCTAAAAAGCATCACAATTTTATAGCACCTCCGCACCCATATAGGCTTTAAGTTTTTGCTGTTGCTTGGGCTGACTTTTAGCTCTTGTGGTAGAGTAGGATAGAGATAGATTTATTTAGCTAGGTGCCAGTTTCCCTCCTATTTCTCATATTTTTAAATGATGATAAATATTTGTGCTAATAATAAGCAGAGTAGACCACTTATTTAAATTGAATTAATTTTTTCTTATGTTGTCTTCCTGTAGTTAGGAAATTAGTATTCTCGTAAATATTCTTTAGTCACTCACATTTCATTTTCTATTAAATACTATTAAAATGCAAAAATCACTTAGGTCAATAATACCATGTAGCTAGTATCAGTTCTCTTTCAGATTTGGTTTCACCTATAACCTCCAGTGGCTAGTGGGTCCAGTGGCACAGTGACAAATAGGGGCTGTGTGATATCAAAATATAGTTTAAAAAAATCCACTTGCTTTATCAATATAGGAAGTTTCTAGAAACTAAACAGCATTATAAATATGCAAAAAAGAATAACTCAAAAGAAAAACCCAAGTGAATAAGCAAAATCCGTCTGCAAAAAAAGAGAAAAGACCAGAGACATGGAGCAATTCTATGATGATCTGAAGCTAATAGAGTTTCAAAGAGTTGATTAGTCTACAGAGGGCCTGAACATTCAAGGTAACTGTTTCTTTTTTATTCTTTAACTTGAAAAGCAAGTACACAAAAATTTGAGTGCATTTTTTAACCACTGAACAGTAAATACTTCCTTCTCCACTTTTCCTCTTTGGGGTTTCCTTGCATTTCTTTGGGCTGTAATCTTCCTTTGTTACAAGGATACAAGGTATGCAATAAGGAGGGTTTATCGTTGTCATCGACTTTTCTAGATTAAAATGTGAGAGGTGTAGAAAGGGAGTGGAATGTTTTGCCTGCAAAGTTCCTTGAGGAATATTTAGAAAAGTTTTCTTTAAAAAACAATGTAAGTGTCAAACCTGTGCAAGGGTGGTGAGGGTAAGGTGACCCTAGTGAGTTGTAATAGTAGAGAATGACCACTAGGTGGTGATAAAAGACAAGCTCCTTGATACAGCATTGCTGTCCCGGAGCGCCGCTGGCTACGTGTGCTGTTTAGGATACTGTTGACGTCAGAAGGTGGGCATACATCATTACACTTACAAATAATTTTATGACAAACGTCTCTGTATGTAAAGCATTTTATAATGGAGTATTTTCTTATAATACATGCCAAGGAATAAAGTTATTGGATTAAAGCAAAAACAAAACACAGCAAAACAAAAAAACCACACACACACAAACACACACACAAAAGAAGGTGGGCATAAAGTATTTGTCCACCAGACAGAAGAAAAACAAACAAAACGCCTCCAAACCCGTTGGTCAATTAATCAGTATATTGTTTATAATGTTTTTATCGAAGACAATTAATTTTGGGCAAAATGTTGTACATTCTTTTTTTTTTGCGGTACGCGGGCCTCTCACTGTTGCCTCTCCCGTTGCGGAGCACAGGTTCCGGACCCGCAGGCTCAGCGGCCATGACTCACGGGCCCAGCCGCTCCGCGGCATGTGGGATCCTCTCGGACCGGGGCACAAACCCGTGTCCCCTGCATCGGCAGGCGGACTCTCGACCACTGCACCACCAGAGAAGCCCGTTGTGCATTCTTAAAAGCCGTTAAAACCAGTCATTGATGTTTGAATTTCACACCCTTGTGTTACATAGGAGTCTAAAGTCGGTCAACAACTGATTGCCTACTGACAATTTTGATCAAGATACAGGATTGTCCTTTAGCCTGTAAATGGCTCTAGCTCCTCACTGAAGTGTAAACAGAGCCCCGATTAGCCAAATGGCTGATTGTCTTCTCCTGTTTGAAGCCTTTTAATCCTAATACAACATATTCCCAGATGTTTGGAAGTAGACTCATGATCCTTGCAAAAGCCTTCTTTTCACTGGTGCCTGAGATACTCGGCTTTTTGACTATTTGTTTTGGAAGGACTTTTCGTAAGTAGAAAAAAATGAGTTGTGAAATCTCTAAAACACATCAGTCGGTCAGACAGGTCTTCCAGAACCAGACATCTGGAGCTTGTTTACAGATGTAGTAATGCTCTCAGGGGTGGAAGCTTCAAGTCAGGGAAGGGCTGCGCCAGGTGGGTGTGAGTAGCGCGGAGGGCGCGGGGGTCAGGAAAGAACGCGGGGGGAACACGGTCAAGTCCAGCAGACGCATCTTGTCAGCTCAGGAGGGTGACGCCTTTCCTCACCGACTCACGGGAAGCAAACTCACCGCTTAGGATTAAAATTAGGCTTCTGGATATTGTGTTTCACAGTACTTTTGCTTGCTGACATTTATGGGGTGCCCGCTGTGAGTCGGGCTCTGTATCGAGGGCTCTACGTGATCCCTGCAGTAACCTGGTGAGGTGGACACGGTACCCATTTCACGGATGAGGAAGCTGAGGCACGGGGATGTCCAGTCCTCGTGTGAGGTTACACAGCCTGAAAATGGCCACGCTGGGATGGAGGTCTATGTGTGTTCTGATCCAAGGCCAGGGCCAGCCTCCCAACAAACACTTTCCTCTCTGCCCTTGACCACTGCCCTTGACCACCCCTGGGACAGTGCCTGGCTGGGCGGTGGGCAGTGGGACCTTGCCCACAGAGCACCTCCTTCCCCGGCCTCCTCTGGTCCACGTGTTCTGTCTTTAGACTCAGGGCCAGGCCCCAGAGTAAGGTGACTCGTACTTGTTGGCTGTGATCCACTGTGTGCTGGTTTCTTAGCTAAGCCATCAAAGAAATAAAATAAAATAAGATAAAATGGGAGCTCCCTAGTGGTCCAGTAGTTAGGACTCGGCACTTTCACGGCCGGGGCCGGCTTCGATCCCTGGTCGGGGAAATAAGATCCCGCAATCTGAGCGTCCGAACAAACAAACAAACAACCCCCCCCAAAAAACAAACAGAAAAGAAAAACATTAGAGGGTAATTCCATTCCCCTCATTCTCAAGTTCTTGGGCTGCTCACTGTGGCCACAAATGCCAGCCCCAGTTTTAGAGGGATTTGAACCACCGTCAGCTGACAATACTCTAGAAATTGACTGGTGGTGGCTTTAGACCCCAAGTCTTAGGTTGCAGAGAGAAAAACTAAAAATTGTCATCTGTCTTTTCCAGTCTGGTTGCCCTTGGGTACACTCCACTCACTGATGCTGAAGGAGTGCCCAGAAGTCCTCTGGGGCTGACCTGTCAACCACTGTCCAGTGATGCCCCCGTAGCGGCCAACCCCTCACGGTAGTTGTAGCTGAGGGGATGGTTCCTTCAGGCTCCTAGAATGACTTAATGAGGTAAAGTATACCTTCATCCCAGGACATGAATTTTAGTTTGCTTGTTTTGTAGCAGGTCACTTTTCTCTGTGGTCTGTTATAAAAAATGTTTGTCTTCTTGGTCTACCCCTGGAATGAAACAAAAAGTTATCTAGGGAGGAAAATAAAGCTCTTACTAGAAAACATCACACTCATAGAATAATTTCTCCTGAGCCTGCAAAAATAAAGCAGAGAAATGCAACCTGGCTTTATTTTTCTCTAAGGGCTACTCCTTAGATAGATATCTCTATAGATAACTTTCTCCAGCTTTTAACTACATTCAGAGAGATTTAAACCTTGAAATACTGGTAGGTCAAATCCGCTAAAAATGTACCTGATGGTGTTTCAGAGTGGTTACAGGAGGATTTCCATGGTATGTGGAGATTATCTGCAAAATATCTAGGTACGAAAATGGGAGTTGTGCGTGGTTTCTGAACACACCTGTTGGTGGTTATCCACCTGGATTGAATTCCTGGAATGTTTTTAGTACAATGATGGCATCTTCGACTCACTGTGAAGATTCTTGGTGGGGTCAGGCACCAAAGTATTTTTAGAAGCTCCTCAGATGTGAAGCTGGGTTTAAGAAATCCTGGCCAGGAGGCATTTAGATCCTGGGAAACACCCAATTCTTTCTCCCGCACCTGTATGGGACAATAAAGTTGATCACTCCTCGTGGACTTTTACAAAGGAACTAGTGGTTTTCAAATATATATATATATATATATATATATATATATATATATATATTTAAGCCATGGAACACTTTGTTTAAACGGATCTCCACATAAAAATCAGGTGGAAGGAGAGCTGCTCTGAATGTAATTACAGGGACCTTGACCCCCAAGGGGACTCAATTCAGAGTACAGTTTGAAAACACTTTGCTTGGTTGTAGAGTTTTCTTTTTAGATCAACTTCATTGAGGTTAATTTACACAATAATATGCACCTGTGCTGTTTTTCCAACACTAGCCAATGTTTCAATTTTCTGACACTAACTGGATATCTTCCAAATCAATTCCGACACTGTCTCTTGGGGTTAGCTCAGTCCCATAAGACTGCCCCAACTTCAGACACCAGCGGAAAATGGGGTCCTCAGGCTTTCTGCATTTCTGTCCGGTGGACTACAGATCCAGAGGCCCCTCCTCTCCACCCCACCCCCAGGTTTGACGATTTGCTAGAATAACTCATAAAACTCAGGGAACCACTATACGTATAATTATAATCCATTATGTAAGATACAAAGGAACAGCCAGATACACAGGTATGAAACCCAGCAGGACCCTGTGGGGCTCCTGTTCACAAAAGCCTTCTGTGTCCCCTGTTTCTTGTTTGTAGGAAATAGGTTTCATTCAGCCTCCTTGACCTTCCCTGAGTTCCAAAGGGTTAGATACAAACAGTTGCTAATCAGGGAAGGGAGGGGATGCAGAGACAAGGGAGGAGAAGTGAAGGAGCAATAGTGCAGCCTTGGGGCAGGGTCCTGGCTCCCCCTCAAGGGGTACAATATAAATAACAATATCTTTGAGTTCTTCTGTAGAACCAGAGCTCCCACCAGGGTGGAGGATGGTAACTTCAGGCCCAGGGTAAGATTCTTGGAGCACTGCCCTGTTACCTCACCAGCCAATCAGAAAACAGCCACACACCCTGCAGCCCTCACCCCAAATTTTGCCTAAAAAAACTTTCCCCCCCAAGCCATCAGGGGGTTCGGGGTTTTTTTGAGCATGCGTTCTCCTTGCTTGGCCCTGCAGTAAACTTTTTCTGCTCCAAACTCCGATGTTTCAGTTTATTTGGCCTCACTGTGTGTTGGGCACACGAACTTTATTCGGTAAATGGTACATAGGGCTAGGTCCAGAAGGGTCCTGAGTACGGGAGCTTCTGTCCCTAAGGAGTAGGGCAGCACCACTTCCAAGTACATCACCGTGTTCAGCAACCGAGAAGCTTCCCGAAACTTATCTGAGTTGTTGTTTTTGTTTTATCTTAACATACACACACTACTATATATAAGACAGAGAACCAACAAGGACCTACTGTACAGCACAGGGAACTCTGCTCAATATTCTGTGACAACCTATATGAGAAAAGAATCTGAAAAAGAATGGATATGTAGAGCTTCCCTGGTGGCGCAGTGGTTGAGAATCCGCCTGCCAATGCAGGGGACACGGGTTCGAGCCCTGGTCTGGGAAGATCCCACATGCCGCGGAGCAACTGGGCCCGTGAGCCACAACTACTGAGCCTGCGCGTCTGGAGCCTGTGCTCCACAACGAGAGAGGCCGCGACAGAGAGAGGCCCGCGCACCGCGATGAAGAGTGGCCCTCGCTCACCGCAACTGGAGAAAGCCCTTGCACAGAAACGAGGACCCAACACAGCCAAAAATAAATAAATAAATAAATAAAATTTAAAAGAAAAAAACTTTCCTAAAAAAAAAAAAAAGAATGTATATGTATAATGGAATCACTTTGCTGTACACCTGAAACACAACATTGTAAATCAACTATATTCCAATAAAATTAAAAATAAATAAATAAAATAAAAAAATTAAGGTTTCCTTATGTAGGCACAGTTGAGTAAACCATTGCCACTGGTGACTGAATTCAATCTCCATCTCCTCTCGCTTCCTGGGACGTAGGGTGGGAAGCGATGAACGTTCTAACCTTCTAATCATGTGGTTGGTTTTCTTGTCCATCAACTCCCATCCTGAAGCCATCTAGACCCCCCCCAACTCCTCAATGAGTCACCTCATGATTCAAAGGGGCTCTTTTGGATCCACTTTTATCACTAAAGAAATTCCAAGGGTTTTAGGAGCCTTGTGCCAGGAATTGGAGACAGAGACCAGAAATATTTCGTATTATACCACAGCACCCATTTTAAGGGTGCAGTTTGATGAGTTCTGACAAATGTGCATATCCATGTAACTAACACCCCTGTCAAGATACAGAACCTTTCTATCACCTGGTCGAATTCCCTTGTGCTCCTTCGTGGCTAATCCCTCCCTTCCACCCCATCCCCAGACAACCACGACACTGCTCTCTGACACTATAGATTTCCCTTTCTAGAACTTCATATCCATGAGTAAAACAACTCTTTACTCTCTTTTGTCTGGTTTCTTTCCCTCCTCAAAATGTTTCGGAGATTCATCCATGTTGGTGCTTGAATCAGTAGTTTAGAAACCGTGCAACCCAGACTGGGACTTGAACCCATGCTCTTTTCTTTTTTTATTTTACTTAATTAATTAATTTTTGGCTGCATTGGGTCTTCGTTGCTGCACGCGTGCTTTCTCTAGTTGCGGTGAACAGGGGCCACTCTTTGTTGTGGTGCGCAGGCTTCTCATTGCAGTGGCTTCTCTTTGTTGCAGAGCACGGGCTCTAGGCACAAGGGCTTCAGTAGTTGTGGCACACGGACTCAGTAGTTGTGGCTTGTGGGCTCTAGGGTGCAGTCTCAGTAGTAGTGGTGCACGGGCTTAGTTGCTCTGCGGCATGTGGGATCTTCCCGGACCAGGGATTGAACCCATGTGCCCTGCATTGCCTGGTGGATTCTTAACCACTGCACCACCAGGGAAGTCCCACCGTCTTTTAATTAAGATCACACACCTGGGCTTAGGACTTAATGAAGTTCAGGTTCTTGATGTCTTGTTGCAGAAAGAATTCAGTGAGAGACAATGTGATAGGTAAGAAGTGGATTTATTTAGAGAGAAACACCCTCTGCAGACAGAGGGTGGGCCATCTCAGAAGGCGAGAGGCCCTGAAATATGGGGTGATTATTATTTATGGGCTGGGTAACTTCATAGGCTAATGAGTGGGAGGAGTATTCCAGCTATTTTGGGGGAGGGGCAGAGATTTCCAGGAATTGGGCCACCGCCCACTTTTTGATCTATGATGGTTGGTCTCAGAACTGTCATGCTGCTGGTGGGTGTGTCATTTAGCTTATTTTAATGTATTACAGTGAGTGTATGAGGCTCAATGTCCCCTGCAAGTCAACACTTCTGCCATCTTGGACCTAGCTGGTTCTAACTAGTTTTTGTCATGTCCTATGGATGTCATCTTTTTTGTTTTTTGTTTTTGGCTGCGTTGGGTCTTCATTGCTGTGCATGGGCTTTCTCTAGTTGTGGCAACTCTTCGTTGCAGTGCACGGGCTTCTCATTGTGGTGGCTTCTCTTGCCACAGAGCATGGGCTCTAGGTGCATGGGCTTCAGTAGTTGTGGCACTTGGGCTCAGTAGTTGTGGCTTGCAGGCACTAGAGCGCAGGCTCAGTAGTTGTGGCGCACGGGCTTAGTTGCTCCGCGGTATGTCAGATCTTCCCAGACCAGGGATCGAACCTGTGTCCCCTGCATTGGCAGGCAGATTCTTAATCACTGCACCACCAGGGAAGTCCTTTTGTCATCCTTTTGATGGTTGTGCCCTGCCCCCTTGCCTCTCACTTCAGTTTGTACCCTTCTACTGCTGAATATGGGATTACCAGAGTTTGTTTATTTATACATCTGTTGATGGACATTTGAGTCTTTTCCAGTTTCTGGCTATTTTGAAGAGAGCCGCCATGAACATTTACAGACAAGTCTCTTTTGTACACAAATGTTTTTTATTTCTCTTGAGGAAACACCAAGTAAGGGAGTTTCGATGGTAGGTTTCGGTTGTAGATGCATTATAGAATGCACCTGTCATTCACATTTGTGACCCAGAGCACAGCGCCTTGAGCCCAAGTGTTATGTGAATTTCTTGGTCAGAAGAGAGAACTAATACCTAATGAATGTTTGCTAGGTGTCAGATACTCTTTAAAGGATTTTTCATTGATTGCCTTACTTAATCCTTCCAATGACTGTAAGACCTAAGTGTTATTTTTACAGAATTTTATTTCCAGCTGGGGAAATGGAGGCTCAGAAAAGTTAAGTGGTCAGCCCTGGAGCACACAGCTAGGAAGTTGTAGAACTAGGATTCAAACCCTCTTTGACTCCAAAGGGCAGGTGTATTTGTTCCTACTATTTTTGGTCCCTCCTCAAACAGCTAAGGCAGTTTAATTTGTGGGAAAATCTTTAAGCTCTCCAGAGAGCCTCTGTGGGATCAGTAGAGCCCCTCTGGCCACAGACGCAAGTCAGATCCTGCTGTGATGGCCTCTAAGGGTGAGCCCATAACCCTGGGATGCTGTATCATCTACTGTGGTAAATGATATACAGTTAAAAATAAGAGAATCATCAGGTGGGTTTAACATTTTTGCCTGCAGTGTCCATGTTATCAGTGTTTGGCTGTTCAACGAATTCTCCATCGCCACCTTGTGGACGTTTATCTGGCTCTTCACGTGTTGATTCACCATAGATAACGCTTCCACCATGTCATTGGCTGTTCTGTATTCTGGAGCCTTTTTCTTGAGCCGTGGGAATCTTTCGGGGGAAAAAACGAGATCTTTGTGGGATCCAGGGTTCAAGATTTTATATCCATCCATCTCCTTCAAGTGGGCGTGAAATATAGGAGGGCAGGTGCTACCAGAGTTCAGTGTGGCACACAGGGCCAGGATAAGGACAGGGGGGGCTGGAAGTGGGGCTGACCTTGCTGGGATGCACTGGTTTGCTCCTATCGATGAACAAGATGTTGAAACACTTCTGCGGCCGTAGGTAAATAGCATACTGCTCTGGCTCCCTTCCTGGGACACCCTCCTCTCCACTGCCCCCCAATCCAGCAACTAAAGGGTTAGCACCTGTCTCCACAGGGGGCCCCCAGGACCCTGTTCCAATGTCTTGGCCACTGTCCATTCCCACCGGTTGGCCCCATGACATGCAATTGTTAAGAAGTTAGAACATAACTCCTGGCTAAAAGTCATTTTCAAAACAGAAATGTACAGGCATTGGGTCAATCATATTTTTACCCCACTTTTCATTATTAAAAAAACCAGCTACCTGTTGTTTTATCCCTTCATGATGCATGCATGTGCTTTAGGCATAAACAATTAGCTAAAGTCTATTTCCAAGTTTTTCTGGCTGTGCCAAAGCGCAAGCAGACGTTATAACACAGCAGTACAAGCACTGATTTGGGGGTTAGATAGCTTCACTTTTGATTCTTTGTTCTGCTGCTTCCTAGCAGGTGTGATCTCTGGTGAGTTATGGAGAGTCACACAACTTCTCTATGTCTCAGTTTTCTCATCTGTAAAATGGTTATGGTAATATCTACCTCACAGTTGTTGTTAGGGAGAAATGAGTTAATGGGTGCAAAGACCTCACACCAGGTGTTCCCGAAGTGTTGGCCACTGTGTTTCCATTGAGTTCTTGTGGATTCGCTCAGTGAGCGCTCCTTTCAGACAGTTGAGTCTGCAGCTGTGGATTCCAAAAGAGCTTATGATTATGGCTTCAGACCAACTTTGTTGAAGTTGATTTTGCCTCCATGCTTTTCTGTCTTCATTTTTTGGTCAGAGAGTCTTTCGCTAAGGGTTAATTGGTTCAAAATAGTAGAAAGTAAAGAGAAAACAGGCTTTAAAAATGAAAGACAAACATAATGCTTGAGTTTTGCATTTTGGTCTTTACTCTTTTCGCCTATAGATTTGGAGGGAAGCAGGCAATCACTGTGGGCCTTGCATCTAAAATTAACTGAAAGCAAAGAAGTATATGGCTTCCTGGGCAGAAACCCTGCAAATTCCTTAGGGTTTTAATCTTTGATTTTAAATCATTCATGGCAGATATCGAGATTCCTATTCTTCCCAGCCATTCTTTTCCTTGGTAAGACCGTATTTCTGAATTGAAATGACAGGCACAGCTTTTAAAAAAATTTTTATTTTATTGAAGTATAGTTGATTTACAATGTTGTGCTAATTTCTGCTGTACAACAAAGTGACTCAGTTACACACACACACACACACAAACATATACATATATATACACATTTTTTTGTATTCTTTTCCATTATGGTTTATCACAGGATATTAAATGTAGTTCATTGTGCTATACCTTGTTGTTTATCCATTCTATGTATAATAGTTGGCATCTGCTAATCCCAAACTCCAATCCATCGCTCTCCCACCTCCCCTCCCCTTGGCAGCCACAAGTCTGTTCTCTATGTCCATGTGGCTTTTTCTGTTTTGTACATAAATTAATTTGTGTCAGATTTTAGATTCCACATATAAGTGATATTGTATGGTATTTGTCTTTCTCTTTCTGACTTACTTCACTTAGTATGGTAATCTCTAGTTGCATTCATGATGCTGTAAATGGCATTATTTCATTCTTTTTTATGGCTGAGTAGTATTTCACTATATAGATGTACCACATCTTCTTTATCCATTCATCTGTTTATGGACATTTAGGCTGTTTCCATATCTTGGCTATTGTGAATAGTGCTGCTATGAACATAGGGATGTATGTATTTTTTCGAATTAGAGTTTTCCTCTCTTCTGGATATATGCCCAGGAGTGGGATTGCTGGATCATATGGTAACTCTATTTTTAGTGTTTTAAGGAACCTCTATACTGTTCTCCATAGCAGCTGCAGCAATTTGCATTCAATTTACATACCAACAGTGCAAGAGGGTTCCCTTTACTCCACACCCTCTCCAGCATTTGTTATTTGTAGACTTTTTGATGTTGGCCATTCTGACCGGTGTGAGGTGGTACCTCACTGTAGTGTTGCTTTGCATTTCTCTGATGATTAGTGATGTTGAGCAGCTTTTCACGTGCCTGTTGGCCATCTTATGTGACAGGCACAGCTTTAAGGGCAAAAACTAGAGAGAAGCTTTTGTCCTAAAAGTGTCAAGAAATAAGATGGAAAGGTAGGCTTTGTGGGGTGTGTGTGTGTGTGTGTGTGTGTGTGTGTGTGTGTGTAGAAAAGAATAACACCAAAGAAATGGAAGCATGGAGCAAGAAACGGAGAGCAGGGACCTTCCAGCTCAAATGCACAGTCCTCATGATGGCAGTGCATGAAGCCACCGCTTCTTCCTTCATCCACACACAGACCCAAGGAGAAAGGGCTATAGATGGTAGATAAGGTTTTCTAAAAGATTATGACCATTTTCATATGAGTGCTTCCCTTGTGAACACCTATTCTTGGTTAAAAGTTCATTGGATGTATCTTGGGGAAGACAAAGGAAGAAACTAGAAATATACCTAAGAAAAGGAAAGATTTTTTTTGGTAAGTGATGATGATGGGAGATTATTTTCAAAGATGCAATTCCAGATAAAGTTTTCTTTGTTTTATGAAAAATAGTAATACAATGGAGGTCCCAGAGTCCTCTTTCCTTTTACCAGTATAATCTCGATGTCAGCTAAGAGTAGCTGTCCTTTAAGATCTACTTAAATTTGGCTCAAACCCCTGTTTCATTCATAGAAGAAAACCCATCCCCCATTGGGAAGTTTTCAAAGCAAAAGATTATCTTGATGACATGTTAGTTTAGTGGAGAGAAAAACTACAATGATTGTATGTTTCTGTATACATATAACATGCATATATACACATATCTGTTATAGTTGCTTTCACTCAATTAAAATAATTTTTAAGGTAAAAAGAAGGACTCAGCAAGGATAGGTAGGCAAACCAACCCTCTTAACATGGGTCTTTTTCAAAATAGTTACAGCGTTCATGTGGCTGAATTTGGACTGGTCTGATCTTGTCAGATTTGGCTCACTGGGGTGTATTTGTTGTGTCAGTGAGTATTTATGCTCTTCATATTAAGTAAAATTGGTGGCAGAGGTGGGATTCAAATCTGCATATTATGACATCCCAAAGTGGTACACTCAGTCAGTCCAAAGTCATGGAGAGAACTGTGAATTTTATCTAAGTGCCTTTCCTCTGGTCTTGCTCATGTTCAATCCATAACCATCAGCCACATCAAACCTTATCATGTCACTTCCCTCCTTGAAATCCTCCCTTTCCTGCCTGTTGCTTTTAGCATGAAGTCCAGACTCTTCTGTGTGTCTAAAAACGCTCTACAATGAGGCTGTGCTTTCCAGGGCTGGTCTTATCTCTGCCTTCCCCATCACACTTGAGCCATAGTTAATTGCTTTTTTAAAAGGGTCCTACTGAGCCACTGTCTGTGCTATTCTTTCTCCTCGAGTGCTTTGGCTCAATCCTAGAAAAACCTTTTTGTTCAGATCTTAGCCAAGACATCATTTCCTCAGTGCAGCATCACCTGCCCACAGCTCCCCTGCCCCCATCTCTTCTGTGTCCAGTGAGCCTCCCCTAGCCGTTCACACACTCCATTTGTTTAGAACTCTGATCACCCTATTAAATCATAACCCAAGGCTGTCCTGGGAAACTGGGTGATAGCCACAGAAATCAAGACTTCCAGGAGGAGTGAGTGGTTAAGCCCATCAGGTCACTCTTTAGTTCTCCTGTTTGACCAGCAAGAAGGAGAGGTGATCGAGGAACTGTAGTGACCACCGTTGCAGCCTGCTGGGGTCTGTGATCATGCAGCTGTTCCTGAACTTTCACTTGGTTTGCTTTGCCAGGGCTGGGAAATGGTGGGCACTACCAGAACTTGGTGATGGGCTTTCCAGTTCACTTTCTTTACCCAGCTGGGGCAGTGGTGTACCTGTCTATGCCACCCCCGAAGCCAGAGACACCTCTGTAACTGAGTCTTTGTTCTATAACCATTGTGCTCTTAACATTATGCATATTCCTTTATGAAACGTGTCAGGAGAACACAGAATCATGGATGACACTGGATGAAATGGGAATCAGTCAATCAAGGAAACTCTTGTGAATATATTGAGGCAAGAAATTCAGTTCATGAGGCTGGACTATGTGGCCCCATTTGCTCAAAAACGTATTAACAAGTTGTACTTAAATGTGATATTTCTAACTCAGTGGTTGGCCCTGTAGGTCAATGTGTGGTCTCCTTCTTGTTCTATCTCAGCCACGCAAGTGTACTTGGCTGTTGCTTGGACACATCACGTGTGCTCTTGCCTTCTCTCTTTCTGTTCTCTTCCTAGCATGTCCTCCCTCCGTCTCCATGTATGACTCACTTAGGTCACAATAACCACAAAGTGGAAACAGCCCAGATGTTCAATCCACTGACGAATAGATAAATAGATGGTGGTCTCTCCATACTGTGGAGTATTATTCACCCACAACAAGGAATGGAGGGCTGACACAGGCTCCAACACAGATAAGCCTTAAAGACATTACGTGATTGAAAGATGCCAGACACAGAAGGCCACATATTGTAGGACTCCATTTATATGAAATGTCCAGAGCAGGAAAATCCAGAGACAGGAAGGAGATCTGTGATTGCCAGGGTCTGGGGAGAGGGGGTAAAGGTGAGTGGCTGCTAATGGGTATGTTTTTTTTTTTTTTTTTGATGGGGAGACTGGGTATGAAAATGTCCTGAAAGTAGATTGTGGGTTTGGTTGCACAACTCTGTGAATACTCTAGAAACCACAGAACTGGGCAGTTTGAAAGGGTGAACTGTATCACAATAAAGCTGTTATTAAAAAAAAAAGTGAACTCCCTGTCCTTTTGATACTCATTGTCTCCCTTTCTTGATTTATTTTCCTGCTAATCTCAACTTACTATACCATTTATTCTGTGTACCGTCTGTCTTACATCCCTGGGTTATAAACTCCATGTGATTAGAGATTTTTGTCTGTGTTGTTCACTGTTGTATCCCATGAGCCTAGAATAGTGCATACAGTAGGTGCTCAATAAATATGTGTTGTCTAGTTGATTCAATAAGTGTGACTATAGTTGATCCTTGAACAATATCAACTGTGGGGTTTAGGGGCGATGACCCTTCATACAGTTGAAAATCTGACTATAACTTACAGCCGTCCTCTGTATCTGGGGTTCCATATCTACAGATTCAACCACCCTGGGTTGTGTAGTACTGTAGTATTTACTACTGAAAAACATCCATGTATCAGTGGACCCATGCAGTTCAAACCTATGTTGTTCAAGGGTCCACTGTCTATACGTTGAAACTGGCACAGATGTCCTTTCCAAAAGATGATAAAAAGATTGTTGCTTGGATGAGGAAAAGAGAGCAAACATGGAGACACTTTCGTGTTAGGTTACCGTAAGAAAATGACTTAGTGAAACTAGGTTTGGGTTGAGAACCTCAGTATAGACTTATGACTTTATAAGATGTAAGACTCTCTTCTCTCAGTGAGTAACTAAAGGCTCCTTTCTGGGGTCAGTTTGCCTACAACTGTGTGGGCCCAGCAACTAACGTTCAATCTTTTACTCTCTCATCCCCCCAGGAAAACTTATAGTGTATTAATAGAAAACCTGAGGTTCATTAAGGCCAACTGATCAGGAAATGATTGCCATTGAAATGATAGTTTGTTACTCACAGTTCCCAAAGGAGGGGGTGCTTCTGTGCCATGGTGGGGGGGCCACACGGGGAAGCACCAGGGTGGGTCAGAAAGCAAAGGAAGTGGGAGAAATATGGGCAAAAGGCTTGACTGTGGTTCTTGTGGAAAGGAACAGCCTAGGCAGGCAAGCAGGCTTAGGATGGGCTAGTTTGAATAATTCCAGTGGACTCTGGGGCCTAGGGACTGCCTACGTGTCTGGTACCTGGCCCTGATTAGGACAGGGGGATAGTAGCCCAGAATGTGAGAAGAAGTGGTCAGAGAGTGGGTTCTAGACATGTTGCTGTGCATTTGGAGAGCTCGTGAGTTGTTGACTATCTCTAGGAATTGGCTAGCCCTGGGAGGGGCAATCTTTCAAGGGTCAGCGAGATCCTGGATGCGAAAGCATCAGGACACAGAAAATGTCATGGTTAATACACCTGAAGGGTAAATAGCGCTAGATCTTAGATCTTGGAAACCAAGATAATCCTGAGGCGTCTTGTTTTGAGAATACAGAAGGGTTTGGGGGTCAAGTATATACTGGAATGTGATTGGAGGCCATCTATAAAGGGGTTTCCAACAGTTGGGGTGGCCAAGCATTGAGGAGTTGGGTCTGCAAAGCAATTATAACAGCCAGATGGAACAAGCCAAGTCTATGAGAACCTTAAGTCTATGAAGATGCTGAACAGATCCTGGAAGGTGCCAGGGACCTGTGTCCTAAAGTGGTTGTAATGTTCACAGGGGCTTATATGTTATCAGTTCCAGGCACACTGAAATAATTGAACTAAGTTAAGAGCTCTTCACTAAAATTTTGACCAACACACAGACATTATTACTCTATATAATGGAGATCTGTGATTGCCAGGGGTGCCTTAGACTTGTTCAAGTTGTTCTGTTGGAAGTTGAGAATGTATACCATACTTTATTACTCTGGCCAGCTTGTATTTTCATCAAAGTGTTTGTTGTGTGTGAAAACTGAGAGTTGATGTCTAACAATTTCTAACTGTTAATTGTATTTCAACTGCTTAGGTCACACACACACACTCACACACGCACACACTTTGCACGCATGCATGCACACACACAATTGGATCTGCCACTCCAAACTCCTAAAATGACACAGCTACCCTGCCCCTGGAATCAGGGAAATAACTCTGCTTCTTAGCTTGAAATATGCTGGGGAAACGTCTCAGCGAAAGATGAAAATCAGCACAGCATTGTTTCCCTAAGCCTTGTTTCTTTGGTAACCTTTACTCTCTGCCTCCCAGGCCCAGTTCTGAAGCCAACAAATGTTGCAAAAGGCAGCAGATGACCTCATCTAGTTCCTATTCCTTGAAGTCCGGTCAATACTTGATTTTACTGCTCCTTGTTGCTTGGTGGCACTTGGAGGGGCCAATTTTATGAGGACGGTGCTTAAGTGGGTCACAGCCCAGACTCTGAGGCTTCCCCCTTAGCTATGCTCTGGAGAATGGACATTGGGACAGAATGACTGTTCTGCAGAGAAAGTGGGTAGAACTGAGAGTTTCTTAAAACTGGATCCTTGTTCTATCCTCTAAATAATGTTCTTGTTAAAGTCGGGGGTGGTTGGGTGGATTCTTTCATTTAGTTAAACTATAAGCAGAAAAGTGAATCTGTATGGTCTGCAGGGAAGGCGAAACAAATAAAGATGTTTCCAGAGTCATGAATAGATACACATCAGAGTCAGGATTTGAACCCAGATCACTCCGTGTCTCAAGGCCATGACTCACCATCTCCATCCCTGTGTATACATGACAGACGTTGTAAACATTGTAAGCATTGTAAATACTCATTTTCTGAACCTTCTTCCTCTTTCTCGCTTCTTCCTCCCGCCCAGGGCTCCTCCTTCCACTGCCCCCTCCCCCCCCTCCTCCCGGCCTTCTTTCTTCTCATTATTATTATTATAGCCACCACTTATCAAATGTTTACTATGTTGTGTCTTGAGTATTGTATCAAGCATTTCACCTACAGTATCTCAATACATTTTCTCATACAACTGGTGTCATCATTCCCATTCTGCCACGAGGAAACTGACACTCAGAAACATTACGTGGTTCACCTAAGTTCTCAGGGCTAGCAGGGCTGGGATTTGACCCCAGATTTCCCTGACTTCATAGCTGGTACTCTTAAACTATCATGAAGCATAGTGCCTTGATATCCACTTATCTGTAAATCTTAATTGTGCAAAAAAAAGCACATAGCTTTCCCTCTTGGCATGGGTTCAGTGGTACTCAGGCCTTGTACGTTTTGTAAAATTCCAAGGTCAGGGACTTCCCTGGTGGCGCAGTTGTTAAGAATCTGCCTGCCAATGCAGGGGACACGGGTTCGAGCCCTGGTCTGGGAAGATCCCACATGCTGCGGAACAACTTAAGCCTGTGCGCCACAACTACTGACCCTATGCTGTGGAGCTTGTGAGCCACAACTACTGAAGCCCACAAGCCACAACTACTGAAGCCCACGAGCCACAACTACTGAAGCCCATGCTGTACAACAAGAGAAGCCACCGCGATGAGAAACCCGCGCACCGCAACGAAGACTAGCCCCCGCTCGCCGCAACTAGAGAAAGCCCGCGCACAGCAACGAAGACCCAACGCAGCCAAAAATAAAATAAATAAATTAAAAAAAAATTCCAAGGTCAGTAATAACGCCCCTGGTATTGTTTTATACTAGCGTTGATTGGGTTGACTTAACTTCATAATGACAGTCAGGACCTGGTGCCCATATGGGCATGTGCTGCCCTCACCTTGGCTGGTGTGTGTGGCAGCTTCCGGCAGGTTCTCTCTGAGAGAGCTCTCCTGGAGCTGCGGCTGCTGAAGTGATGCAGACAATGTCCCGGAGATCTTTGCTTTCCTCTAGGGCCCAGCATGGTCCATCCGTGCTTCACCTTAAGTAATTCTGACCACTGGGAAAGAACTTATGCCTGCAAGCCATAAACGATGGTTTTTAGCTGGTCACTGCAATTCTTACTTTATTATATCAGTAATACATGTTTGAAGAGGAGTGTTTTTCTTTTTGTTTCTTTTTCTTATTGAAGTAACTCATCACAGGATTCCCTGGCAGGAAACCCCACCAAGATGTGAAGTAGACATAATGTAAGGACGTTTACATAAAGGCATAAATTCCATTTGTCAAACCAAGCAATGTGCACCATGGTTGATAAAAACACATGAAGCTCACAGTGCTCTTGAGTACCGGAACCGAGATGGATTTTTCTTTGATGTCAGAAGGTCACGATGGTTTTTTCATCCAAGAATAAAACAGTGGAAACTGTGTGAATGGAGACCAAGAAGCCAGTTTGCTTTCAAGCAATATCTGTAATCTGGAAAGCACCCTAGGAGGGCCTGGTAACTGTGGCAACGGCATTGCCACATGAAATGGCTCTCAGAGCTCAAGGGGCTCAGGCTGGAAGGCTAATTCCTACAACAAAGTCTTTTCTGTGTTCAGGTGGACCCAGGAAAGGCGCAGGCTGTGACAGTGGCCATGACAGACCTTCAGCCCGAGGACCCGTGAGGGAAAAACGTGTCTTAATTGTTGCACCGTTAATTATTTTATGAAAAGATGAATGAAAAATGCCAGCAAACCCGACGAATGTGCCCATGTGATTCGGGCTCCTCTCCTAAAAGGTTATCTTTGCTTCATTTGACATGTTACCACATAAATGCATTTGATCGTCCACAGAGTCTGAATGTGTTCTTTAACTATTTTTCATTTTATGTACAAATTGCACAGTAGCCAAAGCTGTCTCGAATGTCTAGAAAAGCCTGTAAAAGCCATCGTCTCTCAGAGTTTGCTTTAAAATGACCTCCACTATTAGAATATTATGCTTCCATTAGGTGCTGCTTTAGTTGGTTTTGCCACTAGTTCCCCACTCAGAAATGAAGTGGGATTAAAAGTAACACCTTTTTCACTTTGCTGTACACCTGAAACTAACACAGCATTGTAAATCAACTATACTCCGATAAAAATTAAAAACAAAGTAGCACCTTTTTCATGATGTGTGATTCCCAAAGTTCTCTACTTCAGTCTCATTGTTTAGGGAGTTTATTGTCAACTAACAGATAATCAGTGTGTTACAAATTCAAGATAAAAATAGATCCCAAGTTAATAAAATGTTTGGGATGGGAAGTATTGAGCCTGAAAAAAGGTTTAATTTTGAATTTTAAAGAAAGAGAATTGTTAAGTTTGGAAGTTTTAGTGTCAGTGAAAATGTGTCTGAATTCCAGTTCATTTTGGTCAATGACAACAGCTATGTTGGAAGTTACAACGGTAAATCCTAGGCTTTGTGGTTTGATCTTGTTTTTTTAATCTTCTATGTGTAAGATTTTGGATTAATTACTTAACCTCTTTTTAGGTGATTTCTTTTTTAAAAAAATTGAGGCAAACTTGGTATATGACATTATTATCTTTCAGGTATACAACATTATAATTTGACATCTGTGTACACTACACAGTGATCAGCACAATAAGTCCAGCTGTCATCCGTCACCATACAACTGACACCCTTCACCCATTTCACCCACCTGCAATCTCCTTCCCCTTTGGTAACCACCAAACTGCTCTGTGTATCTATGAGTTTGTTTCTTTTTTGTTTTGTTTGTTCATTTTTTTTTTAGAGTAAAAAAAATATGAGTAAAATCATACGGTATCTGTCTTTCTCCGTCTGACTTATTTCACATAACGTAATACCCCCGAGGTCCTTTGTGACAATCTTCATTGTCACAAATAGCAAGATTTCATTCCTTTTTATGGCTGGATAGTTTTCCATTGTGTGTGTGTGTGTGTATATGTATATATATATCCCCCACATCCTCTTTATCCATTCATCCATCAATGGACCCTTAAGTTGTTTCCATACCTTGGCTATTGTACATAATGCTGCAATGAACATGGAGGTGCATACATCTTTTCAAATTAGTGTTTTTGTTCAATTCTTAATTTTTTGAGGAATCTCCATAATGGCTTCCACAGTGGCTGCACCAATGTATATTCCCACCAACAGTGCAGGTTTCCCTTTTCTCCACATCCTTGCCAACACTTATTTGTTGTCTTTTTTATGACAGCCATTTTGACTGGTGTGAGGTGATGCCTCACTGTGATTTTGATTTGCATTTCCCAACAATCAGTGATGTTGAGCATCTTTTCAAGTGCCTGTTGGCCATCTGTGTGTCTCCTTTGGAAAAATGTCTATTCAAGGATTTTTGGCCTTTTTTTTTTTTTTTTTTTTTTTTGCGGTACGCAGGCCTCTCACTGCTGTGGCCTCTCCCGTTGCGGACCACAGGCTCCGGACGCGCAGGCTCAGCGGCCATGACTCACGGGCCCAGCCGCTCCGCGGCATGTGGGATCTTCCCGGACCGGGGCACAAACCCGTGTCCCCTGCATCGGCAGGCGGACTCTCAACCACTGCGCCACCAGGGAAGCCCTTGGCCATTTTATAAATTGTGTTGTTTGTTTTTTTGTTGTTGAGTTGTATGAGCTCTTTATATGTTTCAGATTCTTGAGTTCTAAAATGGGGATAAAAATAACACTACCCTTCAGAATATTGTGAGCATTAAACGAGATAATCGATGTGATGTGCTTAGTTCTGTGACAGTAGGGGTTCAGCACTGCTTTCTAAAATTGGTACATGCTTAATGGACCAATTATGGGTACATTCATCAGATCATGTGTGCATTTCTTTGGCAACCATTATACAGTCGAGAATGTGGTGGTGGAAGGGTACAGTAAAGGTTAGCCGATCTCTTGCCTTGGCTTGGAAGTTATTCAAGACGTTAGCTTCAACTTCTGGACTTGACAGCTCACCATAGGATTCACTATGGGATTGGAAAACCATTCTGCTCCTTATGCAACATCCTGCCCTGGTAACAGGAAGGAGGTTCTTTCTCCAACAGGCAAGAGTTAGAAATGCACTGTGTTCCTTGGACAACTGCTGTCCTGGGGTCTAGAGCAAGGAAAAGGGAGCGCTAAGGGGAATTCTAAGGATAAAGAATCATAGACGAGGGTCCAGCCCATTTCCATCCCTGGAGGCTTGCATTGTGGGTACAAATCCCTGACAGCAGCGTATGCTGTGGATCTTAAATTCAAACATGAAAACAGTTGGAAGTCGGACTGTGTCTTCCAGTAGGTGTCTTGGGTTTTGGTTCCTCAATTCATAAGGTCCCAAGAATGGGATCTGCCAGGAGCCTGTGTGTGAGGTCATGAGTCTATGGCTCTGGAGGGGGGAAGGGCAGGCCTCCCGGCTCTTCTGTTTTGTGGCTGTGTGGCCTCGAGAAGCCTTGGTTCATCAGGAGAGCTGTGAAGAATACTAGAACCTAACCCACAGGGGTGATGTGTTGATCATATGCATATACTCCAAGTGTCCAGCATAACTCATGGTGCCTCCGAAGCCCTCAGCTCAAATTAGGCATAAGGGCTTCCTATTAGGTGTAGGGACTTCTAACTGCCTTAATGCAAGGGCTTCCCTGCAACTTCCCCCTGTAGCTCCAAATTAGGTGAGTTCCCTGTGGGGTTGGCATGGGGTGGGCAGGGACTTGTGGGACTCTGGGCTGTAGACACAAGCGTTCTGCCTGCCCCACCACCTTGGGCTGGAAAAATTCATGGAGTCCCCCTGGGCAACATGTTTGGGAAAAGTAACCAGCTTGCCAAAGGCTGTTGGCTCCTAGAGCCTTCAGAGATCTCTGTGGCAGGACCCAACACCTCTGCAAAGCTGGCTGGGAATAGAGAGGTAGTTCTCTCTGTCCCTGTCTCTGTCTCTGTCTCTGTCGCTCTCAGTAAGGCAGCAATAGAAGCTACAGGGCGGGGCAAACCCTACCACACTCCAGAAGACCAAATTAACTGTACACATGTAGAGTAACAACCCAAGGAAAGTCAAGAACTTTCTTGAAGGGGTAAAGGCTCCAAAGTGTGGGTATAAAATATGTTGGGATATCAATAAACAAGGACTTACAGGAACAAAACCTAGAAGTTTGCACCAAGTGCCCTTGACCTACAAGGCAAGCCCTCCACTATCCGGATCCCCTTCAACATTAGCGTCAGTTTAAAAAAATTATGAATAGAATACACGTTCATGGTAAAAAAAAAAAGTTCAAACAGAAGAGAAAGTCAAAATTCCCTTTGTCTTGCTGATCCTTTTCCCAGTCTTTAGAAGTAACCATTTAATAATGGCTAATATTAGTAATGTATTCATAATGAATAAAAACTATTAATATGGTTTTTGTATATTCTTCTGGAATTCAAATATATATTTTCTATAAGTGAAAAACCAAGTTGTAGAATGGTTAAGAAGACTATGTATAGTATATTAAATATAGTATATTATGGGATTTACATTCTTCTCTTTTTTCTTTCTACTTAAAATATTCTGGCAATCTTTCCGTATCAGCATATATAAATTTTTCTTATTTTTTTGAAAAACCATATAATATTACTACACTGACTTAACCAGACATACACTGTAGAATTTGGGGGTAGCTTCTACTTATTTGCTCTATCAAATAGTGCTATTACGAACATTTTTGAGCCATCATTTTATATATTTATGCAACTATCCATAGGCTAAATTCTCTTTTTTAATTTCTAAATTAAAAAAATTAATTGACATCTAGTTGATTTACAATGTTATGGTAGTTTCTGGTGTACAGCACAGTGATTCAGATATATATATATATATATATATATATATATATATATATATATATATACATACATATTCTTTTTCATTATGTTTTATTATGGGATATTGAATATAGTTCCCTGTGCTATACAGTAGGACCTTGTTGTTTATCTAATTTATATTATTTAAAAATTTTTATTGGCGTATAGTTGATTTACAATGTTGTGTTAGTTTCAGGTGTACAGCAAAATGAATCAGTTATACATATACATATATCCACTCTTTTTAAGATTCTTTTCCCATATAGGTCCTTATAAAGTATTGAGTAGAGTTCCCTGTGCTGTATAGTAGGTCCTTATTAGTTATCTATTTTGTATATAGTAGTGTGTGTATGTTGATCCCAATCTCCCAATTTATCCCTCCTCCCGCGCAGCCTTCTCCTCCGGTAACCATATGTTTGTTTTCTACATCTGTGACTCTATTTCTGTTTTGTAAATAAGTTCATTTGTACCATTTTTTTGTTCATTTGTATCCACATATAAGCGATAGCATATGATATTTGTCTTTCTCTGTCTGACTTACTTCACTCATATAACAGTCTCTAGGTCCATCCATGTTTCTGCAAAAGGCGTTACTTCATTCTTTTTGATGGCTGATATTCCGCTGTATATATGTGCCACATCTTCTTTATCTATTCCTCTGTCGATGGACATTTAGGTTACTTCCATGTCTTGGCTATTGTAAATAGTGCTGCAATGAACATTGGGGTGCATGTATCTTTTGGAATTATAGTTTTCTCTGGATATATGCCTAGGATTGAGATTGCTGGATCATATGGCAACTCTATTTTTAGTTTTTTAAGGAACCTTCATACTGCTTTCCATAGTGGCTGCACCAACTTACATTCCCACCAACAGTGTAGGAGGGGTCCCTTATCTCCACACTCTCTCCAGCATTTGTTATTTATAGACTTTTTAATGATGGCCATTCCGACTGGTGTGAGGTGGTACCTCATTGTAGTTTTGATTTGCATTTCTCTGATAATTAGTGATGCTGAGCATCTTTCCATGTACCCATTGGTCATCTGTATGTCTTCTTTGCATAAGCTAAATTCTTTTTTTTTTTTTTGCGGTACGCGGGCCTCTCACTGTAGTGGCCTCTCCCGTTGCGGAGCACAGCCTTCGGACGCGCAGGCTCAGCGGCCATGGCTCACGGGCCCAGCCGCTCCGCGGCATGTGGGATCTTCCCGGACCGGGGCATGAACCCGCCTGCATCAGAAGGCGGACTCTCAACCACTGCGCCACCAGGGAAGCCCACATAAGCTAAATTCTTAAAGAGTATTTTAAGAATCTAAACTGTGTTAGTTTGTACATTTTAAATACATATTGCCAAATTCCTCCCCAGATATTGTACTTACACTCCAGCCCATGCTGTATAAGAATGCTTGTTTCCCATACCTAACCTTTAAATTTTTGCCAACATTGAAAGGAAATCATTTTTATTATTTTTGTCTTAGTTTCTGTAATTATGTGCCAGTTTGAGACTATTTTCCTATACTTTTATGTGAACTACCTATTTAAATTCCATTTTTTCTGCTATTGGGTGGCTCTTTACTGATTTGTAAGACCTCTTTGGAAAGTGAAGGAACAGGCTCTTGTGTATATACACCATGCTTATTGAGAACAGCTTAATCATTTGTCATTTGTCTTGGTTAGGATTTTTTTTCTTTTTTCTTCACACAGAAGTTCAGAAGGGTTACGGAGTTAAATTACCATCATCTTTTATGGCTGCTGGGACCAGCAGTCTTTAACTAGCCAAGGAGGACCCTTTCTTGAGGTTGACCTTGTGCTAGAGCGGTGGCGGTGCTTTATTTATTGAAGGTCTTGAGGTTGGAGAAGCAGCTGAGTCATTGTAGAACAATGGCTGCTTTCCTTACTTTGTGACCCTGAGGAAATTTCAGGAAGTCTAACCAAAATATCTCCACCCTACTGCTCCCAGGAATGCTTCTGGGTCTGTGGTTAGCAGCCCACTGTGGGGGCACACCTCCGTAGATGTCTCCTATGGGAATGAGATCTTGCTCTGCCTGATTTACTGAATGTCATGGGATGTGGGCCTTTGGTCCCAGTTCATAGAGTAAGCTCTGCTTGGTCCAGCTCCTGAGTTTTCTGCTGAGACAGCTGCTTGGGTGAAAATCCCAAAGAATAGGTGCAGGGTATGTGGCAACCTAAATATCTTCCTTTTCCCTTGTAGACATTCCTTGGGTTTTCCAGGGAAAACCCAAGGGATGTCAATTGAGACAAATCCAGAGACATTAGTCCAGTTAGCGACTCGGTCAGACTCTCTCTTGCAGACATGGAATGATAGGTTAGCAAACCACAATCACCAAAGTTTTCCAATTTTGCATTATTTTTTATGATTCTTTCAGATTGTTTGCTTATGAAATATTTCCATGATTCAAATAAGGTTCATGTCTCCACATTTAATTTAACTGTATTAGTTTCCTAGGCAACAAGTTATCACTTGTTGGTGATAACTTGGTGATTTAAAGCAGCAAAAATGTATTCTCTCAATTCTCTCATAGATCTGGGGGCCAGAAGTCCAAAATCAAGGAGTCATTAGGGGCTCTAGGGAGCATTCTTCTTGGCTTCTTCCAGCTTCTGGTGGCTTCCAGTATTCTCTGGCTTGTGGCCGCATCACCTTAATCTTTGTCTGCATTTTCATGTAGTCACCCTACAACCCCCATGTCTCTGTGTCTCCCCTCCTCTGATAAGGAGACTAGCCATTGGATTTAGGATCCACTCTAAATCTAGAATCATCTCATCTTGAGATCTCTAACTTAATTATAGTTGCAAAGACTCTATTTCCATATAAAACAACATTCTGAAGATCCAGGTAGACATGAATTTTGGGGATTTAGTCCATTTGGTTCACTACATCACTATTTAGTCCATTATATTAATTGAGGCAAATAATCTTAAAACTTTAGGTAAATGTAGACTCATTTTCAATATGCTAATCATCTGAGAGCTCCAAGTAACTGGTACAGAACTGACAGTTGTTGACGGAAATTTGAAAGAGTATTACAAGCCGAGCCATTTTGAGAAGAAACTTATCTCCAGCAAAATTTTCCACAAAATGATAATGCAAAATCAGTAAAGATCTTGATCAAAGATTCTTGGTAACATCCCATAGATAAGTATAATCCTTATTGACTGGGTGATCTTGACAAGAGCCTTAGAGCCCTCACTAATAAAATGGATGACGATGTGCTTTATTTATTGGAGTTGTGTGAGTTAAAAAGGAAAAATGCATTTGGAGTGTTTAGGTGCTTAGTTGGAATATCATAAAGGTTCAATATAGGACAGCTTTAAAACTCTAAAGAACTGAGAAAAGACTCCAGCAAAGCATACACAATGAAAATGATTGGTGATATATGTGTTTCTTAAAAGCAAGTCATTAAATAAGCCCATGTGAGGGCCCAGGCCCTCAGTTACAGAGAGCTGGATCTTATCATAACGATAGGGTATCAATATCAGTCCGAGTCCCTGCAGGAAGTACATCACACAGGGCAAAGCCAAGAAGGGCTTAATAAAAGCACCAGGTACGAAGGTGTGGAGGCAGGGTATAGGGAAACCATTAGGGTGAGTGCAGTAGTAAGAGCAGGAGGAAGGTGTAATAGCTGTTGCTGCACTAGGACCAAAGAATGAGAAAGAGGAAGTGGTCCAAAGAATCAATAAGGGGAGAGTCTCTCTCCTAGAATGATTAATCCTGCCTTAAGGTGACCAAGTCACCTTGCAGGAGGCAGTCAAGAGAATTAATGCCAAGAAAGTACTGCTCTTCCTCCCTCCAATCTCCTGTGGGGCTCCCCTTTGCTGAATCAACTTTGAAGCCAGAGAGCACAGGGCTTGTTGATCACGAGGGCTGTGTGTGCGGTCAACCCAATCCCCATGAAAGCCATGGCGGAGAAGTCTGGGGAGCGGGTCTTGAGGAGGCACATTGAAAGGTACCTGACTCACTCTCTTTATCGTTTGGGCTCTTGGTCAGATTGTGGCACATCCTCTCTGTAGAATAATATTCAAGAATATTCTCTTGAATAAGAGACAGATGGTGGCTTAGCATCATCTATAATGACCACACATTGGCATAGCTTCTGGCAATAGCACCAGACCTTCACCGAGGGGCTTATGGATTCTGCCACCTCTGGCAAAGGATGAAAGAATGTGGGAAATATCACTTTAGGAATGGCTGCAGACACTTCCATAAACCTAGGCAGCTCCTCCTGGGTCCTCTGGAAAGATACAACTCTGGGCTTACTGTCACGTGAGTAATCAAAATCGCCCATTGCCAAGGATGTGACCTGTTGTAACTTCCTGGAGTGCAGCAATCCAGGGACTAAAGGATTAGTTTCTGGTGCCTCGAAAAGCAGCTATCTCACTGGGTGGCACCTGGGCAGTACTGGTTCATTTCCGCTTCCTGCATTCTAGCCCCTGACCTACCCCTATTTACCTACAGTGTGGGTTGGACTGGGACTGGATTCAATATCACTTGATTCTTTCCTGTGTAAGTTTAGTGCCCATATTCCCATCCATTTGTTTATCCAGAGGTTTCCAGAAGACAGTTTCCAGAAGATGTGGTGGTTTAGCAGGAACTATCTCTGAAGCAGGGTAGCTGGTGGGTGATTCAAATTCTACATCTCGAGTTTGGGAAGCTTGGGGCATCACCACTGAGCACACCTCAACCCCAGTGTCCCAGGCCACTTCTAGGGCCAGTGTGAGTGCTTCCTGGGTCCATCTTCTTTCTTTTTTAAAAATTTTTATTGGCGTATAGGTGATTTACAATGTTGTATTAGCTTCTGCTGCACAGCAAAGTGAATTAGTTACACATATACGTATATCCACTCCTTTCTAGATTATTTTCCCAGTGCTTTCTTTTTCCGTCTTTCTTTGTTTCTTTTTTGGTTGCACCACGGGACATGAGAGATCTTAGTTCTCTGGCCAGGGATTGAATCCGTGCCCCTTGCAGTGGAAGCACAGAGTCTTAACCACGGATCACGAGGGAAGTCCCACGGGTCCATTCTCTTGAAGGTAAACTACACTGCCAATGTGTCCACCTTAAACCCGAGGGGGGCTGGGAGGTTGCTTGGATGTGGGGGCTGGTAAGGGACAGAGTTACAAGGAGAAGGGAAGGGGCGCAGGTTGTGAGCCTGCTGTCCTACCTGCTCCCTTGATCTGGTCCACAGTGTTAGGGGCATCCCTGCCCCGGAAGAGGAGCACGGCTCTCTTGGTCTGTATAATCCACCAAAACGGGTTTAACAGGCCCCAGCGGGAGCCTCAGATGCTGTTCTCTCCCAGAATCCTTGCCTCCACCTGGGCGGGCTGGGGTGGAGGGAACCTGGATCTTGTACCTCTTTCACCTCCAACACCCACAGGCTCAACAGGCACTGGCCTGTGTTCCCTGTGACTCATGTCTGTGTGTCTTTTAGTTTATTTGTGTCAGTCACTGCCAGGTGCCCTGGAACCGCAGGTTGTTCCTGCCCCCCTCATTCTGATCACACAACAGATGACAAGTAAAACTCTGGACAAAAACACAATAGCAACACACGAGAATGAGAAAAAGCACACAATTCAGCCTTGACCCTTGAAAGATGAGAGTGGCCTGGGACGAGCTCCCCATTTCCATGGCGTTTAGTCTGGCAGCTGGCCAAGCCCTGTGGAGAAGACAAAACCCCAGTAAAACCCCCTGTTCTTTCTTTCCTGAAGGGTCAGAGGACAGAGTTTGGTGAAACTACAGGCACTGGAGAGTGAGGGGTGATCCTGGGAAGGAGGGGACTAGAGGGAGGGTGTCCCCAGTTCTGGGTGGAAGCTTCACCATCCTGCCTGATTCCCTGAACTGAGCAGAGATGGGACAGAGCCCAGCTAAGGGAAAGGACGTCAACTGAGAAACGAGCTCCTGCTGGAGAGACAGAGTGTGCAGTCTGAGTCCAAAGAAATGAATGACCTGCTCCACAAACAAACATCCACATCCTTCAGAGGACTCAGTCTCCGAAACACAAGGCTCACAATGTCCAGGATATGATATACAATCCTTTGGAGTATGTTTCTTTCCCTGGCTATATTCTCACACACTCCTCCCCATATCACCTGAGTTTTTCTGAGGTCGTTTAAAATTCCTGACATCACTATTTTGACAAGGTTTTCCTTTACAGAGGTGGTTCTCAGCATTAGGAGCACATTAAAGTCAACCTGGGACCTCCCTGCCCAGAGATTTCCATTCAGTCCATCTTGGATGCAGCCCTGGCATCTCCTGGAACTAACAGCTCCCCCAGTGCTTCTGCTGTGCATCTAGGGCTGAGGCCGACTGCCAGGGTCTGTCTGCCCTCCTCCAGGTTCCTTGGGGCCCCACCCCCAGCCCCCCAGCTGCAGCTCACACTCACTGCTCCTCCCAGGGGAGGCCCCTCTGTGGGCCACCAACCACTGCTTAGGTTCTGGCCGTTTGTTAAGATTTCTGACTAAAAAGGAATGCATGGTACCAAACGTGTCCATCAAACAAGGCAGCACACGGGAAAAAAAGTGAAGTGATGCTCCTTTTTCAGTAAAAGGAAGTAGTGTAGCCACATGAGTCATTTTGCTGGCCCCTTCTGAGCCCTTGCTGAGATTCTCCTGCCCTGCCTCTCCCACCACCAAGAAGGAAAGGTGATCCCCGCGGGTTGACACGTGCCTGCCTATCCACTGCCTACCAGCATCCAACCAGAACCTCTTCTGAGCCCATTTGAGAAAAGGAATGCACCTGGTCACACAGGAGAGCCAGGTCTGTAAGGTCACATAGCCCAGGGTCTGGTGACCACCGGGAGCTCTGTATGTGCTGATAAATCACACCGAAGCTGGACGGTGAAGGAGGCAGACGTGCGGAAAGGAGCACAGACCAAAATCCTTGGGGTCTCAGAAAGGGAGTGGCTTCTGGGATGTCCTCAGTGCCTGGGAGGCCCAGGCATGTTTCTAAACCACCTTTTTACTGGATCTGATGTTCCTTCCAACCAAACTGCTTGAGATGAGAAAAAAGTTCTGAAAACAATAATGCTGCTTACAATGCTTAGAATCATAGTATGAATATAAATGTTCTATTCTTTTTAAAAAATTGACTTTTTGTTTTAAATAAGTATATTAAAACATATTTAAATTCCTGCTGATGTAAAAAAATTGTAGCTCTTTTGAGTTTTTTATCTTCGTGGTTGAGCTAGGGATTATAAATGACTGTTAATTTATCATAACCCACTTCAGACTAATACTAACTTAATTCTGGCAAAAATGTAGAAATTTTGCTCCAATATAGTTCCATTCCCCTCTTCTTTTATTCCCTCCTCCAGTTGTACTGTTATTGTCTTAAATATTCAATCTATAGATGTTAGAAATCCAACAATACAGTGCTGGAGTTATGGCTTTGTAGAATCTATGTCTATTGAAGAAGTTAAGAGGATAAGTGAGGAAAAAATATATTTATAGACTTTAACCTCCATATTTACCATTTCCTGAACTATTAACTTCTTTCCCTGGATTTTTTTTTATCATCTGGTACCCTGAAGGACTTCCTTTAGTATTTCATGTAATGCAGTTTTCCTAGCAATGAATTCTCCTACTCTTTGTTCATCTGGAAATATCTTTATGTTGCTTTCATTTTCAAAGAACAGATTTGGTGGATATAGAATTCTTTTTCCCCCACCAGTTTTTTTTTAACATCTCTATTGGAGTATAATTGCTTTACAATGGTGTGTTAGTTTCTGCTTTATAACAAAGTGAATCAGCTATACATATACATATATCCCCATATCTCCACCCTCTTGCGTCTCCCTCCTACCCTCCCTATCCCACCCCTCTAGATGGTCACACAGCACTGGGCTGATGTCCCTGTGTTCACCACCAGTTTTACTGAGATGTAATTGACATCTAACAGTTGTATTAGTTTTAAGTGTACATGGTGATTTGATGTATCGATATATTGCAAAATGATTACTACAATAAGTAGAATTCTTGATTGATAATTTTTTTTTTCAATTTTAAGCACATTGAATATGTCATTCTCCAGATTTCTGGTTTCCACTTGTCAGATGAAAAGATACCCATCAATCATACTGATGCCTCTCTGTACATGAATTGTTTTTCTCTTGATACTTTCAAGATTTTCTCTTTGTCTTTCTACAATTTGACTATGCAGTGTTTGAATGTATCCTATTCAGTATTCATTGGACTTCTTGGATATATAGATGTTATTGACTGTATATTTTTTGAATATTGACTGAATTCATATGTTGAATTCTAATTTCTAGTGTGCTGGTATTTGGAGGTGGGATGGTCTTTGGGAGGTAATTAGGTGATTAGTGCCCTTATTAGAGGAGGCCAGAGAGCTAGCGTGGTCTTTTTCTGCCATCTGAGGATACAACAAGAAGTTGTATCTCATCAGAACCCAACCTTGCTGGCATGCTGATTTGGATGCTATCCTCCAGAACTGTGAGAAGTAAATGCTTGACGTTTAAGTTACCCAGTTTATGGTAATTGCTTTAGCAGACTGAATTAAGATGGTAGATTAATGCTTTTTCATAAATTTTGGCCATTATTCCTTCAATTTTTTCCTGCTTCTTTTTCTCTCTTCACCCTTTCTGAGACTCTCATTGCATGCAGATATTATACTTCATGGTTTTTCATAGGTTTCTGAGGCTCTGTTCATTTTTACTTAATCGTTTTCCTCTCTATTCTTCAGATTGGAAATTTCTATTGATCTACCTTCAAGTCCATAGAAACTTTCTTCTGCTCTCTCAAATCTGTTGCTGAGTCCTCCTGGTGAAAGTTTCATTTCAGTTATTGGAGTTTTCACCCTCAGAATTTATAATTTTTCTATCTCCTTATTGAAAAATCTCCATTTGTTGATTCATTGTTCTCATAATTTCCTTTAAAGTTTTTACACGTGGTTTTCTTTAGTTCCTTGAATATATTTATAATAGCTACTTTGGAGTCTTTGTCAGCTAAACCCAACATTTGGGAACACTCAGTGACAGTGTTGATTGAATTTTTGTTTTTCTGGAGTATGGGTCACTGTTTTATTTACATCTTGTAATTTTTTGTTGAAAACTTGATCTCGGAGGTTGTATATTGTATCAACTCTCAATTCTGATTTTCCCCCAAATGTTTTAATTGGTTTTTTTCCCTTGTTCCTTTGTTTAGTGACTTATTTTGGTTAAATCTGCAAATCGACATTTTTGCCCTGTGGTATCCAGCTGCTGTTGAATATGCTTTCTTTAAAAGATTTTTTTGTGTGTTTTGTTTTAAAGCCTGGTTTCCTAGAGCTCACCTCTCCATCTGTGCAGTTTAGTACTCAGACAATGAGGTAGCACAAATGCTGAACTACATTCACGGTAGAGTGGGACTTGGATTCTGTCTCTGAAAATCTGTGTTGAAATTCTAAGTTGAGGAAAAAAAGTGTTAGTGAGGGCCAAAGTAGGAAATGGACCAAAAAAAGGCACACACTTGAAAAAAAATATTGGCATATAATGTACATTCAGAGAAGAGAAGTTATCCTAAGTGCTCAAGTCAATGAATTTTCATAGACGAAGCACACCTGTGTATGAGCTCAGATTAAGAATCAGAGCATAACCAGAACCCCAGGTGTGCCTCTCAGGCCCCCTTCCATTCACTCCCATGCCACCAGGGTGACTGCTCTCCTGACCTCTAACACTGGAGGTTAATATTGCCTTTTTTAAAAAATTTTGTGTCATTAGAAACTTACTGTATGTCTTCTTTGCTGTCTGGCTTTTCTCAACATTATGTGTGTGAGATTTCATCTACATTTTTGCATGTTGTTGTAGATAGTTCATTCCTCTTGTTGTATGGACCTTCATTGCTTGAATCTGTGGTCTGCTAAGTACTCAGTTTCCTAAGCACTCTCAAGTTTTACAACAGCAGAATATACAATTTTGCTCCTTGAAAGTAAATAATGTGAAGATTTTGGTAACAGGCACATGAAAATATGCTCAATGTCACTCATCATCAGGGAAATGCAAATCAAAACCACAATGAGATATCACTTCACACCTGACAGAATGGCTATTATCAAAAAGACAACCAGTAACAAGTGTTGGTGAGGATATGGAGAAAAGGGAGCTCTTGTGCACTTTGGTGGGAATGTAAATTGGTGGAGCCACTATGGAAAACAGTAGGGAGAGACTTCAAAAAATTAAAACTAAAACTACCATATGGTCCAGCAATTCCACTCTTCGTATTTATCTGAAAAAAATGAAAACACTAATTCAAAAAGATATATGCACCACTATGTTCATTGCAGCACTATTTACAATAGACAAGATATGGATGCAATCTAAGTGCCCATCAATAAGTGAATGGATAAAGAAGATGTGACATAGTGATATATAAAAATATATATGTTATAAAAAATGAAACCCTGCCGTTTGCAACAACATGGATGGATTTAGAGCATATTATGTTAAGTGCAATAAGTCAGACAGAGAAGGACAAATACTGTATAATTTTACTTATATGTGGAATCTAGAAAACAAAACAAATAACAAACATAATGAAAGACAGTCATAGATACGGAGAACAAACAAGTGGTTGCCAGAGGACAGGGGGGTTGGGGGAGGAGACAAATAGGCGAGGGAGATTAAGGGGTATAAACTTCCAGTTACAAAATATATGAGTCACAAGTATGAAATGTACAGTGTGGGGACTATAGCCAATAACTATAATATCTTTGTATGGTGATATATCGCAACTAGGGTTATCATGGTGAACATGTTTGTTAATTTTCTTTTTTTAAAAAAAATTTATTGGAGTATAGTTGCTTTACAATGTTGCATTAGTTTCTACTGTACAGCAAAGTGAATCAGCTATACGTATACATATATCCCCTCTTTTCTGGATTTCCTTCCCATTTAGGTTATCTTGGTGATCATTTTTTTTTTTTTTTTTTTTTGGTGATCATTTTTAAATGTATAAAAATATCAAATCACTATGTTGGGTAATAGGAACTAACATAGTGTTGTAGGTCAGTTATACTTCAAAAAGAAACAAATGCATAGAAAAAGAGATGAGATTTGTGGTTATCAGAGGTGGGGGGAGGGGGTTGGGGGACAGTGGTCAAGAGGTACAAACTTTGAGTTATAATTAACTACTAGGGATGTAACGTACAACATGATAAATATAAGTAATACTGCTGTACGTTATATATGAAAGATGTTGAGAGAGGAAATCCTAAGAGTTCTCACACAAGGAAAAAAATCTTTTTCTCTTTCTTTTTGTATCCATATGAGAGTTTGGATGTTCACTGAATTTACTGTGGTCATCATTTCATGATGTATGTAAGTCAAATCATTATGCTGTACACCTTAATCTTATACAGTGATTATAAGATTATATAATTATATAATAATAATAATATAATAATAATTATTATATAATACAGTGATTATAAGATTATATAATTATTATATAACTATATGTCCATAAAACTGGAAGGAATAAAAAAGGAACTAAGGAAGACACAGAAAGAATAAATGCCTTCTCCTTAGGGAGAGCATCTCACAGCTCTAATCAGGGATTCAGGGAAGAAGACAGCACTTGGAATTTGACAAAAGACAAAGATGAGTGAGGAAAAATACTCCCTCAGTACATTGCTGTAATTTCCTTTCAAGCAACTGAGTTCCTCCAAAGTCCCTCAGAAGCTGGGTACCATAGGTGCACATCTTGTAGGGAGAGGAGCTAAAGACGGTAGCTTGCCTCTCCTCTCAGCACCGCTTCTTTGCTCTCCATTTCTATCTTGGAAATGTTACAGACCAGGAGGAGAGGATGGACGGTTGTGGGGTGGGATGAGAGAGAAGAAGATGGGGAGAAGAAATTTAAATATTGGTGAGAAAGGAAGGAATGACGATTTGGGCTAAATTTAGAATTTTTTGAAGTGTGGTTTATATTTATTGTTTATAAATGCATCCTGAAAAAATATGTACAAACTTTAAAACCAGTTGATGGCCATGTCTATTTTAATTTTGGGTGAAAGATCAGAAGAACTCACCAGGGAATAGCTGGAAGCATATAGAAACCAGTCCTTGGGCGAGTGGCTGGCCCATCTGCAGACGGCACAGAGCATCAGTCCACTAATAAAGAAAGCCTTGAGTTGAGACTACAGGAAATTGAATTATGAACTGTTCTGGAACCCAATAAATGGATTATAAAATGACTGTTTTATGCCCTCAGCCAAACTTCTCTTGTGTTTGGGCAGCTCCCTGGCTCTGTGGCATGAGGGTGGGTGGGTTTCCCTCACACTCAGACAGGGTTCTACATTTGCATGGTAACATTTGCATTTTGCACACTGATTTAATTCACTTGGCAAGTTTATGCAAATCATAACAGAAACCTTTATATACTGGTGGAGGAAAGAGAACCATAAACTGCTGCTTGAGAAATTATACTTTAGGAAATAGCCTTTTTCTTGGAGAAGAAAAGCAAAATTAATGACTTAGTAGCCTTATCGGAATAATGCACAGAAGACAATATGGTGTTCTTAAGCCTGAAACACCCTTGCAGGTTGCAAGCCCAGAGTAGATCATGGCTATTTAAGTGGGATAGAGATGGATTTTTAAAATGTGGAGAGGCAAATTCTAAAACAGTATTGTGAATATTAAAACAAAGCCAGGAATTTAATATGCTTTCTTTTACAATGTAGCTGTCCCTTCTTTTTTTTTTTTTTAAATAAATTTTCTTTCTTTCTTTAATTTATTTTTGGCTGTGTTGGGTCTTTGTTGCTGAGCACGGGCTTTCTCTAGTTGCGGTGAGTGGGGGCTACTTCTCATTGCGGTGCGTGGGCTTCTCATTGCGCTGGCTTCTCTTGCTGCAGAGTGCAGGCTCTAGGTGCACAGGTTTCAGTAGTTGTGGCTCACAGGCTCTAGGCATGCAGGTTTGAGTAGTTGTGGCACACGGGTTTAGCTGCTCTGTGGCATCTGGGATCTTCCCGGAACCAGTGATCGAACCCATGTCACCAGTATTGGCAGGCGGATTCTTAACCACTGTGCCACCAGGGAAGTCCTGCGGTTCCTTCTTAAACAGGTGTGGTTATAAGCTCTCAAAGGGCATCATTGAAAAACTCCCCCAGTGACTAGACTCAGCATGGAGATGCTTCTCTTGTAATGGCTACCTAAGTAATTTAAGAATGTATGTGATTCAATAATTCACAGTAAAGTCAAAACATTTGCAATTATTTACAAGTCTCAGAACTTTGTTCATGGAAACAAAATATTTTGAGGATATGAAAGAAAAACTGGTTCAGTAAATACCTGCAAAATAAATTGTTGGCCAAAGTATGGGAAAATTTGCCATTTTAGAAGATCCTAAGGGAAGAGCAGTCTGCTCTGCTGACCTTCTCAGGCCCCAACTGGCCGTGGCTATAGGGTCTACACAGGAGGGAGGAGAAAATTGTCCTTGAGCCCCAAAGTCACAAAGTCTTAATCAAAACATTCTCTTTGCCCTTGACTTACAACCCTACTTTCTGAAGGGCAAGTAGGGGAGGGGCTGGGTTCCCCACATCCTCCCACAAACTTCTCCAGGTTCCCTCCAAGTCTCTTCCCCAGGCCCCAAGCACAATCTCTCCCCTCCTTCATTAACTCCAATGCCATTCCCCACCCCCAAACAGCTTATGAAAATGGATGCCTGGGTGGGGTGGAAGGGACCAGAGTCCTACACCCCATCAATACTCAATCTCCACTTAGACTCCCAGTTACACTGAAATACAATATTTAGCACAGTGCCTGGTCCAGAGCAGGAGCTCAATAAATACATGTTGGCATGTAGTGGACCAACGCTTGGGTTGCATGTAGATTCACTCCCATATCCTGCAACGCCCTCACCCGCATCTACAGTGTGGAAGGGATCTCAGTGACAATGAATGATCTACACAACAATCTAGTTGGTCGGCTACGACTGTGACCTTGTAGGTGTGAAACATGGCAGCTAACGACCCCGAGTGCCTGTACAGGTCTGGATGGCGGGCGTGTGGAGTCCTTCTTGTCTGCTGTCAGGGCCTGGGGCTTCCAGCCACAGGCATGGCTGACTTTGTTTCCCAGAGAGGGATTGCAGATAATCAGCAGCTCCCTCTGCAACGCTCACCCTGCTTGGGGGACTTTTCTCTGCTGTACTTTTCTTTCCTTTCATATTTTTTTCCCTTTCTTATGTCTCCTGTGTTTCTTACTCTCCTGGGAAAGGCTGGTTTTCCATAGATACTCAGCCAGCTAGAACATGGATTTCTACAAGAACTGGGCATAGTCTTTGGAGCCTTGGTTCTTCTCAGCTGATTTTGTTGTTTGTTGCTGAAGAGCTGCTTCTTTTAGATTAAAGTGACTTTCAGGGCAAAGGCTGGAGGTGGGAGTGTTTTACGGGCTGAATTGTGTAACCCTCCTAACCATATGGTGACGTCCTGACCCTTAGTGCCTCACAGAGTGGCTGTTTTTGGAGACGGGTTTTTACCAAGTTAAAATGAGGTCATTATGGTGGTCCCTAATCTAATATGACTGGTGTCCTTATAAAAACGGGAAATTTGGAGACAGGCTTGCAGATGGGGATAGTGCCATGTGAGCATGAAAAGAGCCACGAACAAGCCAAGGAGAGAGGCCCGGAACAGATCTTCTCCTCACAGCCCTCAGAGGGAACCAACCCTGCCAACACCTTGATTTCAGACCGCTAGTCTCCAGAAATGTGAGACAACACATTTCTGTTGGTTAAGCCACCCCATCTGGGATACTTTGTTATGGCAGCCTGAGAACATTAAAACGGGGTGACTGACAGATTCAGAGCTATTTAGGAAACCTCATGTTCAAGAGAAGTATGATGGCAAGAAAGAGGGCTGTATATGTACATATGTATACGGATACAGATGAAGATACATATGTTTGTATAGTCTCATTTTATTTATGTATGAGGAATGGGGCATCCTTTTAAATAGGAAAATATGCAAACTCTTCAGTAAGTGTATTTGGCTGGGGGCTAAGCTGCCACCCTCTGTCCTCCAGGGAGGGTGAGTTCTACAGCAACATTATGAGCGGCTGCTTTAGAATTTCACCTTGGGTAGGTGCCCTGAAGACTGAATGACTTACTTAGAAATGATTTTGTCAGTTTGGGTTTAGAACATCCTGCTTGCTAAACATTACTAAGTCTGATGCTTCTGATCTCTCTGCCATGAAACCTCATTTGAATCTTCAGGTTCAATAAAGACTGTCTCGAAGAAATCCTACATCTTAGGAAGAGACATACAGAATTGTTTACTGTGGTTTGTAACTGGGTAGTGATCATGGCATTTGTAGAACTCAGTACAGCTCTGGAATGTCTGGGTTCTTCTACAGCAAGCACGTGTACTTTTGATGTTTTTAGTGCAAGTACGGGAAAAATCACGTGCTTCTTTGCTTTCATTCCCATATATCGCTTTTATGTTCCAATAATAACTAAAGTGCTTTCCTACTTTTGACATTCTTGTATTTGAAATTTTGAATGTGAGCTTTTTTCATCAGCTACAAACTTCTCAAATTATTTTCTTGGCATCCTCTCGACTTAATCTCTTGCTTGTACACAACTTTCCCTACTTTCTGGATTTTTCTATTTATTTTAAAAGGATGTTAAGATTCAGTGATCTGACTACAGATTCTTTTTTTTTTTTAAACATCTTTATTGGAGTATAATTGCTTTACAATGGTGTGTTAGTTTCTGCTTTACAACAAAATGAATCAATTATATATATACATATGTTCCCATATCTCTTCCCTCTTGCCTCTCCCTCCCTCCCACCCTCCCTATCCCACCCCTCCAGGCGATCACAAAGCACCGAGCTGATCTCCCTGTGCTATGCAGCTGCTTCCCACTAGCTATCTACCTTACGTTTGGTAGTGTATATATGTCCATGCCTCTCTCTTGCTCTGTCACAGCTTACCCTTCCCCCTCCCCATATCCTCAAGTCCATTCTCTAGTAGGTCTGTGTCTTTATTCCTGTCTTACCCCTAGGTTCTTCATAACACTTTTTTTCCCTTAAATTCCATATATATATGTGTTAGCATACGGTATTTGTCTCTCTCTTTCCGACTTACTTCATTCTGTATGACAGACTCTAGGTCTATCCACCTCATTACAAATAGCTCAATTTCATTTCTTTTTATGGCTCTGACTATAGACTCTTAAAAGGGATATTCATCTGTAAGGAATAGAAGCTTTGGAAAAAAATAAAATAATGATTTAGAACTCACAAATAATATTAAAGGGAAAGACATCTAGAGAAGACAAAAGGCTGCATAAGAAGGTCTTTGAGCTCAACTTTATGAAACAATGTACAAAGGATGGAGGGGGAGGTGCTCTATATAAATGGAATAAAACTCTTTGGCAGGAACCTGTAAGAAGAGGGTCAGGTGACCGAGAAGTGTAAGACCTTTCTATGAGGAAGATGCTCTTGTCCCTAGATGGAGGAAGGCCAACAGACTCACTCAATCTATGCTCTTCCAAAGGGGGTCTTCTGGTTAGAAAGCATAGAACAACGTAGAAAGGGAGGTAGACACAGGAGAAGTGAAAAGATAGTCAGAAAATTGGTAGAGCATTTAAATGGCAAGTAGATGCTTCAGCTTCAGACCAGTCACATCCCAGAGAATTTCTCAAAGCTCCCACCAGGTAACTTTGAGGAGTCACAGTCCTGGGAAGGGGCTCCAGACACTGGACTCATGTGAGTCCCTTCAGAAAAATGGGAAAATGGAGACTCTGAACTGGTGAACTTCAAGTCAGTCCCTGGTAGCCTTGGGAATGGTGCATGAAACAGATGGCGTCTGAATATGTACAAGAGGAGATAACAAACACTGGGTGCCAGCTGAGGTTCCTGATGAACAAAACCATCACCATTAGCCTCATTTTCTTCTTGCTTTTAATTAGTGAATTTAGGAATACTGTATGCATGTTTTCATCTCCTTAAAATACTTGATGAAGTTTCTTATAGAAATGTTCTCTGATACGGTGGAGAAATAAGGAAATATGGGCTAAGGTCCAGGAGGTGGATTCTGACCTGATGAAGGACTGTCTTCAAATAGCGTTGATGAAGGACACAGTCTGGAGGTAAAGAGTTGTAATCTTGGGCCATAGGTCTCTGCCCCGGGGTGGCTTTTGTTGTCAGTCATACAAATGAAGACTTAGATGTGTTTGAGTGCAGGATCCCTGCAAACAGTCATTGTGTCTTGTAGAAATTCATGTCCCCCATGAGGGTTTAGCTAATGACTTGCACATGGTGGGTTATCAGTGTTTGTTGAGTGAATAAATGAAGAAACAGAATGCATGTGAATTAAATTTGCAAATCACAAAAAGCTGAATGGAAATTCCTATTGGATATTCAAGATTAAAATATTTCTCCAATTCCTGGAACATTTGACAAAAGCCAATATAAGATTTTAAAAGAGTGAACATAAATTTCTGCATTGAGTTTATTGTCTCCCCCACCCCTTTCAACTACAGGTGCTATGCTTATGAGAAAAAAGTGGGCTGTGAATTAACTGACAATGAGTTAAAAATGGGACAAAACTTGGGGCCATGGAAAAGCTCAGTCCACACTGATAGAAAACTGGTGTCCATCTGGTCTCATTATGGCCTGTGGTGGGCAGATCATACGTAGAGTATTGAATCCATTTACATGTGTGACATAGTTTTTGAAGCAATGTCCAGATTAGACTGAATACAGACGAAGGCAACTGGAGAACATCACTTTACAGACCCAGTTAAAAGGATGAGGACTGTTTCACTGAAGAGAGGAGAAATTTGGAGGAGAATTTGTTGCCAGAATAGTGACCAAATTAGTGCTGGCCCATGAACTAATTGCATCCAAAGCCACTGGGGAAATTCCAAAAACTGACCCAACCTCAGATCCTGTCCAACTCTAAGAATCTATTACAAGACAAGGGAGAGGTTTTTTAAGATAGGTTATCATGCAGAATCAAGTATAATCCTAGGAAGCATTACTGCAGAAGAATCAACTGGGACCCAGATGGACTAGGTGTAGGAAGTAGAGTGACTCAAATAAAAAAGCCCAAACCAACCAAACAACTGGGTCTAGTGGGGGACAGGTCTAGGGGTGAGTGGAATAGATTTCTGTATGCTGTTGAGAGCTCTTTGCCACCGGAGATATTTAGGTAGAGTTTGGATTACTCTGATGCCACTAAAAGGGATTCCAGCTTTGGGAGGGAAGTTCATTTGAAAAAGCTTAAAGTTTCTTTCATTCATTCAACAGATATTTGTTGAGTGCATCCTACAGGGCTGAGGATATAGGGCTGAATAAGAACGAGTCCCTGCCCTTTTGGAGCTCACATTTTATGATTTAATGATTTCAACAAAGTCCAGACTTAAAGAATGCCAACGCAGGAGATGGAAAAACCGAAGGCATGTAATTATGCAGCGAAACATTTAACTTAGAAATGAATATATTCTCTTTTTCTCAGCAGAGTTAAGTTGAAAGAAAAGAAATAGGGAAATTTGATTTTGAGTGTGAATTTAGGCAAAAAGAAAAAAAAGTTGGCAAGTATATAAAATGCTATCAAGTATTCTGAAAAAATATAAATTTAATGTTGGTATGTTTAATGGAATGAAATCATGATGCTTAATTAGCCCACAGACAAGAGAATAGAAATGGGCCGGTTGGTGACCCGAAAAAAGAAACGCATGGTGTATCTTCTTTTACTCACTGGCCTTGGTAAGAGGTTTCTGCAGGCAGATAAGTTTTTGGGAAAAAGGTGTTGGCACAATAAGGTTTCTGAACATCCTTTGAGCGTCAGTCAGAGGAAATTTAAGTTCAAACATTCCCTTGCTTTCAATGATCAGCTTAGCACTCTTATAAGAATAATGTCATTGTATGCAGTGTATACAGATTTTCCCATTTAAATAAGTAATTTGGGGCTCTAAAGAGTTCTTTGGTATTATATTTGAATTTAATGCTAAATTTAAAGAACTTGAAAAGTGCACAGATTAGGACTTTTCTTTCTGTCAACGAGGTGATCCACATACACGGAAAACCTTCCTGCTATTAAAGAAAACCCTAGAAATACTGGATGACATAAAAAAAGATCCTTCTAAATGCAAGGTTGAGCTTGCAAGAGATAGAGGTAATATTCAAGGAAATAATGGCTGAGAATTTTCCAATCTCAAGGAAGAACACAAGTTCTTCGATTCAGGAAGTTCGGTGAGACCTAAATAAATAAAAATAAACAACAGATAGATACATGGGAACGAAATTGTAAAACACCTAAAACGAAGACCCTACGTGGAAGCAGGGAGCAAAGTCAGGTTACCTAAAAAAAAAGAACAAAAATTAGACGTCATCAGACTTCTCAACAGCAGCAGTAAAAGTCAGAAGACAGTAAAGTGATGATAAAAAGAATAGCTAACCTTACGGCAGGCATTGTTATGTTCTCAGGGTTTTACATTTACTATGTCTTTACAACAATCCTACAAGGTAGGACCTATATTATCCGGGTGTTGCCAGTGAGGACGCTAGGCCCAGAGTCTCTGAGTCACGTGCCAAGTTCCTACAGCTAGTAGTTGGCGAAGCCAGGTAGAGCCTGTGTCTATAACTCTCACACCATACAGGAACATTTTCAAATAGCTGAGAGAAAATAGCTTCAACTTAGAATTCTATACCTGGGGGGAACCTTAAAGCGTGAGTGCGCAAGGGCATTTTCAGACAAATAAAATGGAAACCAGACGGAAACCAGCAGACCTCCACTGAATTCACTGAAGAGAACAGCTATTAGCCAAAAAAAGAAAAAAAACATGGACTATATAAAATAACAAAAATAATGATGACTAGTTTGGGGCTGTAAATAAAGGGAATGAGAATGCAGGACAACAAGGCAGGGAGATACAGCAGGAAGAGGGCTGGAGACCCCACATTGTAAGGTCTGCGCTGCCCGGTGGGATGAGAGAGTGGATTAATTTTGGGCATCTGCCATGTATGTCTAGTCTAATTTTAAGGATAACCACCCAAAGAATAGAAAGGGGAAGGCATAATTTCCAAATGTATAGAGAGAAAACTTGATTTATCGAATAATTATTTTGATATAAAATATTCAAAATCATATTGAGCCTCTTCTCTTGGGGTTTTATTATTGGATGTGAATTTAAACGTGACTCCCCTGTTGAGACGGAGGACACAGGCCTTTGCTGAGTGCCTGCTGTATGCCAGCTCTTTGGCTTACGTTGTCTGAGTTCATCATCAGAGGACGCCTACAAGGGGATGAGTATCACCCCCGATTTCCAGATACAGAAGCCAAGGCTCACTCATCAGAGAGCTTTCTTAACTTGCTCACAATCACACAGCTTTTATGAGGTCGGATATAACTTTAAACATGTCACTCTGACTCAGAGGCCAGGATGTTTTCCCCTCATTAGGGTTTCCAAGCTCCTGAGGAGCAGAGAGCTTTGTAAAGGGAGTTTAAACCCGTGTGTGTGCCATTAGCATCGTGCATGTCCCAGAAAGAGTTTTCCTCCTACGTGTTCTCTGTTGTTCAACTATGTGTAGAGACACTTGTGAAACAGAAGGTGCAAAATCATTTAAAATTTATGAGGCTTTTAAAACAGTGTTTACCTTCCCAGGCAACAGATGTCAGGAATGCAGGATGTCTTTTTTATGTCAGGAAAAAAAAACCCCCAAAAACAAGCAGTCCGCTTACTAAATATGTGGGAATCTCTGAACTTGGCTTTCCACGCAAGACCCTCCAAGGCCTCAGTGCACTGCACTGAAAGGGGTGTCTTCCACATCCACATTGATCCTGCTTTCAGGGGTGTGGAGAGTTCACTGCTTTCCTGCCAGAAAAACATATAGTCCTTTTGGTTTTAACTCTACGGGTCTTGGCCAGCCTTCATACAATTTTAGTTAGCAATAAAAGATTTAAATAAAATTTTACCTTTTTTTTTTTAACACCTTCTGCTCTGGACTCAGCCCATCCTACACTCATTCACTCCCTCCCTCCCTCCCTCCCTCCCTCTTTCATCTAGCACTTGCTGGGGTCACCGTATGCCAGGCCCCATTGTTACTGAATCTGGACAGCCCTGAGGTCTGACAACGTGTAAGAGGCTTGCCCAAGGTTATGAGCTTGTATCCGGAAGGGCCTTGCCTTTAGATTTACTGTATAGGGCTGTCTCATTTTATTTGTACATATTTCTATTTAATCTCCTTTCTCTACTCAACAGATCTTTATCTAAATTTTTGCTTGCTCTGTTTCTGGCCGAGCACTGCGTGGATTAAGTCAGTCCAGGGCTGGGCAGGTGGGGTTCCCAGACAATGTGGGGGAACGGAGAGCTCAGGCTGGCTTCTGGCCCTGGCAGGGACACAGCTGTAAGGATGTGTTGTCAAATGGACATCGTGTAATAGACAGAAAGGACGTATCTCACCATTATTTATTTCCCTTTGATTTATTTTGCTTTAGAACATCATTCTCCAAAGTGAGGACCTTGGAACAACAGTTCTACAACGTGCTCTTTGAAAAATGGGTTACATTATTAGATACATTTGGAAAAGCCTGCATTCCTCATGCCCCTCTTGAACATTCACAATTCACCATAAAGGCTCTGAGAAGTCCTGCACTAAAAAACTGTATGGACCAGGTTGTTAGTACATGAGACTTTAGACACTGTTTTTAATTTTTTAAAATACACTTTTAACGCCCAGGGGACGGACTTTTGTAAATGCTGCCCTAGGACACACAAACCACGAGAACCTTAAAAGTCGTGTTCTTAAGTCCATAAAAAAGGAAGAAAAATGGGAAAACCATGGGTAATGGAATGCAGGGCTGGTCCTGGACATCTAAAGAGGGTCTTATCATTTGTCGCATGGCTCTTCCTTTTCCATTTTTTACCTTGCCTCTAATTAATTTTTCTTATTGCTCTCCACCCTATTCCTGGATGTTTTGCCTCAGAGGGAAGCAGGGTAATTGGCTTCCTATCTCTTTTTTAAAGGTTTCTGATCCAGCTTGCAGCCCAGGCACTAATGATGGATTCTGGGGTTTCTTCTTTTGAAACAAATCTCTGCTAACTCCTGCCATTCACAGGAGGCAGGAGTTCACATCAGGTTAGAAGTTCCATTCACATCAGGTTAAAAGTGATGCACATACATGATTACTTTAGGTTATTTCTAGTTGGCCAGAGACTGTTTTCTGGGGTCCAATTATTTGACCTCTCTGTGGTTCAGTCTCCTCATATGTAAAATGGGGATAAAACAGCACTTACCTCACACAACTGTAGTGAGAGAAAGAAACAAGTTAATGCTTATAAAACATTTAGCGTAATGATTGGCATGGAGATTTGATAATAGTTAATAATAATATTACCTCCAAAAAATAACAGTGAGTTAGTCACACTGACTATGATTAATTCTTTCTCCCAGGCTTCACTCAATGAAATCAACAATTAAAAATTCTGGATAACAGAGCCTTCACATCACAGTGTTGTTCATTCATTCACCAATAAATAAATGCTAACACTTTTTACTTTCTTTTGGAGACCAGAAGTGCTTCTGTGCGGACTCAACCACACAAAGGGCCCTGGAATAGCAGGACTAGGGAGGCCATTCAAGGGGGGACTCGGAGGCTTCGGTCTTGGTGCTCAGCCCCCCACCTCCTAGAGATGTGTTCGTGGGTCAGTGACCCGGCCACCAGAGCTGCCATGTCCTGAGGGCTTGTGAGGTGCCAGGCAGGTACAGTTCAAAACACTTTTCCTGGGGAGAGACCTTCAAGATGGCGGAAGAGTAAGACGCGGAAATCACCTTCCTACCCACAAATACATCAGAAATACATCTACACGTGGAACAGCTCCTACAGAACACCTACTGAGCGCTGGCAGAAGACCTCAGACCTCCCAAAAGGAAGAAACCCCCCACGTACCTGGGTAGGGCAAAAGAAAAAAGAAAAAACAGAGACAAAAGGATAGGGACGGGACCTGCACCAGTGGGAGGGAGCTGTGAAGGAGGAAAGGTTTCCACACGCTAGGAAGCCCGTTCGCGGGCGGAGACGGCGGGTGGCGGAGCGGGGAAGCTTCAGGGCCGCGGAGGAGAGCGCAGCCACAGAGGTGCGGAGGGCAAAGTGGAGAGATTCCCGCACAGAGGATCGGTGCCGACCAGCACTCACCAGCCCAAGAGGCTTGTCTGCTCACCCGCTGGGGCGGGCGGGGCTGGGAGCTGAGGCTCGGGCTTCGGTCGGAGCGCAGGGAGAGGACTGGGGTTGGGGGTGTGAACACAGCCTGTAGGGGGCTAGTGCGCGACGGCTAGCCGGGAGGGAGTCCGGGGAAAAGTCTGGACCTGCCGAAGAGCCAAGAGACTTTTTCTTACCTCTTGGTTTCCTGGTGAGCGAGGAGAGGGGATTAAGAGTGCCGCTTAAAGGAGCTCCAGAGACGGGCGCGAGCCGCGGCTAAAAGCGCGGACCCCAGAGACGGGCATGAGACGCTAAGGCTGCTGCTGCCGCCACCAAGAAGCCTGTATGCGAGCCCAGGTCACTCTCCACACCTCCCCTCCCGGGAGGCTGTGCAGCCCGCCACTGCCAGGGTCCCGTGATCCAGGGACAACTTCCCCGGCAGAACGCACGGCGCACCTCAGGCTGGTGCAACGTCCCGCCAGCCTCTGTCCCGCATGCTTGCCCCGCACTCCGTGCCCCTCCCTCCCTCCGGCCTCAGTGAGCCAGAGCCCCCGAATCAGCGGCTCCTTTAACCCCACCCTGTCTGAGCGAAGAACAGACGCCTTCCGGCAACCTACACGCAGAGGCGGGGCCACATCCGAAGCTGAGCCCCTGTGAGCTGTGTGAACAAAGAAGAGAAAGGGAAATAACTCCCAGCAGCCTCAGGAGCAGCGGATTAAAGCTCCACGATCAACTTGATGTACCTGCATCTGTGGAATACCTGAATAGACAATGAATCATCCCAAATTGAGGAGGTGGACTTTGGGAGCAACTGTAGACTTGGGGTTTGCTTTCTGCATCTAATTTGTTTCTGGTTTTATGTTTATCTTAGTTTAGTATTTAGAGTTTATTATCATTGGTAGATGTGTTTATTGATTTGGTTGCTCTCTTCCTTTTCTTTTAAATATATATATATATATATATATATATATATATATATTTCCTTTCCTCTTTTTGTGTGTATGTGTATGCTTCTTTGTCTAATTTTGTCTGAATAGCTTTGCTTGTACCATTTGTCTTAGGGTTCTTTCTTTCCGTTGTTTTCTTTTTTTATTACATTACATTTTTTTTATTTTTAATAAATTTTTTATTTTAATAACCCTTCCTTCCTTCCCTCCTTTCTTTTTCTCTCCCTTTTCTTCCGAGCCAAGTGGCTGACAGGGTCTTGGTGCTCTGGCTGGGTGTCAGGCCTGTGCCTCTGAGGCGGGAGAGCTGAGTTCAGGACATTGGTCCACTAGAGACCTCCTGGCTCCATGTAATATCAAACAGAGAAAGCTCTCGCAGCCATCTCCATCTCAACGCTAAGACCCAGCTGCACTCAATGACCAGCAAGCTCCAGTGCTGGATGCCCCATGCCAAACAACTAGCAAGACAGGAACACAACCCCACCCATTAGCAGAGAGGCTGCCTAAAATCATATTAAGGTCACAGACACCCCAAAACAACCCACCGGACATGGTCCTGCCCACCACAAAGACAAGATCCAGCTTCATCCACCAGAACACAGGCACCAGTCCCCTCCACCAGGAAGCCTACACAACCCACTGAACCAACCTTAGCCATTGCGGGCAGACACCAAAAACAACGGGAACTACGAACCTGCAGCCTGCAAAAAGGAGACCCCACACACAGTAAGGTAAGCAACAAGAGAAGACGGAGAAACACGTAGCAGATGAAGGAGCAAGGTAAAAACCCACCAGACCAAACAAGTGAAGAGGAAATAGGCAGTCTACCTGACAAAGAATTCAGAGTAGTGATAGTAAAGATGATCCAAAATCTTGGAAATAGAATGGAGAAAATACAAGAAATGTTTAACAAGGACCTAGAAGAACTAAAGAGCAAACAAACAATGATGAACAACACAATAAATGAAATTAAAAATTCTCTGGAAGGAATCAAGAGCCTCTTGATCAAAAACCTGAGGCAGAAGAATGGATAAGTGACCTGGAAGATAAAATAGTGGAAATAACTACTGCAGAGCAGATTAAAGAAAAAAGAATGGAGGACAGTCTCAGGGACCTCTGGGACAACATTAAACGCATCAACATTCAAATTATAGGGGTCCCAGAAGAAGAAGAGAAAAAGAAAGGGACTGAGAAAATATCTGAAGAGATTATAGTTGAAAACTTCCCTAATGTGGGAAAAGAAATAGTCACTCAAGTCCAGGAAGCACAGAGTCCCATACAGGATAAATCCAAGGAGGAACACGCCAAGACACATATTAATCAAACTGTCAAAAATTAAATACAAAGGAAAAATATTAAAAGCAGCAAGGGAAAAACAACAAATAACATACAAAGGAATCCCCATAAGGTTAACAGCTGAACTTTCAGCAGAAACTCTGCAAGCCAGAAGGGAGTGGCAGGACATATTTAAAGTGATGAAAGGGAACAACCTACAACCAAGATTACTCTACCCAGCAAGGATCTCATTCAGATTTGACAGAGAAATTAAAACCTTTACAGACAAGCAAAAGCTAAGAGAATTCAGCACCACCAAACCAGCTTTACAATAAATGCTAAAGGAACTTCTCTAGGCAGGAAACACAAGAGAAGGAAAAGACCTACAATAACAAACCCAAAACAATTAAGAAAATGGGAATAGGAACATACATATCGATAACTACCTCAAATGTAAATGGATTAAGTGCTCCCACCAAAAGACATAGACTGGCTGAATGTCTACAAAAACAGGAACCATATATATGCTGTCTACAAGAGACCCACTTCAGACCTAGGGACACATACAAACTGAAAGTGAGGGGATGGAAAAGGATATTCCATGCAAATGGAAACCAAAAGAAAGCTGGAGTAGCAATTCTCATATCAGACAAAATGGACTTTAAAATAAAGACTATTACAAGAGACAAAGAAGGACACTACATAATGATCAAGGGATCAATCCAAGAAGAAGATATAACAATTGTAAATATTTAAGTACACAGTATAGCAGCACCCCAATACATAAGGCAAATGCTAACAGGCATAAAAGGGGAAATCAACAGTACCACAATCATAGTAGGGGACTTTAACACCCCACTTTCACCAATGGGCAGATCATCCCAAATGAAATTAAATAAGGAAATACAAGCTTTAAATGATACATTAGACAAGAGAGGTTTAATTGATATTTATAGGACATTCCATCCAAAACCAACAGAATACACTTTCTTCTCAAGTGCTCATGGAACATTCTCCAGGATAGATCATATCTTGGGTCACAAATCAAGCCTTGGTAAATTTAAGAAAACTGAAATCGTATAAGTACCTTTTCCAACCACAAGGCTATGAGACTAGATATCAGTTACAGGAAAAACTCTGTAAAAAATACAAATACATGGAGGCTAAACAATACACTACTAAATAACCAAGAGATCACTGAAGAAATCAAAGAGGAAATCAAAAAATACCTAGAGACAAATGACAATGAAAACACGATGACCCAAAACTTATGGGACACAGCAAAAACAGTTCTAAGAGGGAAGTTTATAGCAATACAGTCCTACCTCAAGAAACAAGAAACATCTCAAATAAACAACCTAACCTTACACCAAAAGTAATTAGAGAAAGAAGAACAAAAACACCCCAAAGTTAGCAGAAGGAAAGAAATCATAAAGATCAGATCAGAAATAAATGAAAAAGAAATGAAGGAAACAATAGCAAAGATCAATAAAACTAAAAGCTGGTTATTTGAGAAGATAAACAAAATTGATAAACCATTAGCCAGACTCATCAAGAAAAAAAGGGAGAAGACTCAAACCAACAGAATAAGAAATGAAAAAGAAGAAGTAAAAACTGACACTGCAGAAATACAAAGGATCATGAGAGATTACTACAAGCAACTATATGCCAATAAAATGGACAACCTGGAAGAAATGGGCAAATGCTTAGAAAAGCACAACATTCCGAGACTGAACCAGGAAGAAGTAGAAAATATAAACAGACCAATCACAAGTACTGAATTTGAGACTGTGATTAAAAATCTTCCAACAAACAGAAGCCCAGGACCAGATGGCTTCACAGGTGAATTCTATCAAACATTTAGAGAAGAGCTAACACCTATCCTTCTCAAACTCTTCCAAAATATAACAGAGGGAGGAACACTCCCAAACTCATTCTATGAGGCCACCATCACCCTGATACCAAAACCAGACAAGGATGTCACAAAGAAAGAAAACTACAGGCCAATATCACTGATGAACATAGATGCAAAAATCCTCAACAAAATACTAGCAAACAGAATCCAACAGCACATTAAAAGGATCATACACCATGATCAAGTGGGGTTTATCCCAGGAATGAAAGGATTCTGCAATATACGCAAATCAATCAATGTGATACACCATATTAACAAACTGAAGGAGAAAAACCACATGATCGTCTCAATAGATGCAGAAAAAGCTTTTGACAAAATTCAACACCTATTTATGATAAAAAATCCTCCAGAAAGTAGGCATAGAGGAACTTACCTCAACACAATAAAGGCCATATATGACAAACCCACAGCCAACATCGTTCTTGGTGAACGATGGTGAAAAACTGAAACCATTTCCTCTAAGATCAGAAACAAGATAAGGTTGTCCACTTTCACCACTATTATTCAATATAGTTTTGGAAGTTTTAGCCACAGCAATCAGAGAATAAAAATATATAAAAGGAATCCAAATTGAATAAGAAGTAAGGCTCTCACTGTTTGCAGATGACATGATACTATTCATAGAGAATCCTAAAGATGCTACCAGAAAACTACTAGAGCTAATCAATGAATTTGGTAAGCAGCAGGATACAAAATTAATGCACAGAAATCTCTTGCATTCCTATACACTAATGATGAAAAATCTGAAAGGGAAATTAAAGAAACACTCCCATTTACCATTGCAACAAAAAGAATAAAATACCTAGGAATAAACCTACCTAAGGAGACAAAAGACCTGTATGCAGAAAACTATAAGACACTGATGAAAGAAATTAAAAATGATACAAACAGTTGGAGAGATATACCATGTTCTTGGATTGGAAGAATCAACATTGCGAAAATGACTATACTACCCAAAGCAATCTACAGATTCAATGCAATTCCCATCAAACTACCAATCGCATTTTTCACAGAACTAGAACAAAATATTTCACAATTTGCACGGAAACACAAGAGACCCCGAATAGCCAAAGCTATCTTGAGAAAGAAAAACATAGCTGGAGGAATCAGGCTCCCAGACTTCAGACTATACTACAAAGCTACAGTAATCAAGACAGTATGGTACTGGCACAAAAACAGAAAGATAGATCAATGGAACAGGATAGAAAGCCCAGAGATAAACCCACACACATATGGTCACCTTATCTTTGATAAAGGAGGCAAGAATATACAATGGAGAGAAGACAACCTCTTCAATAAGTGGTGCTGGGAAAACTGGACAGGTACATGTGAAAGAATGAAATTAGAACACTCCCTAACACCATATAGAAAAATAAACTCAAAATGGATTAAAGACCTAAATGTAAGGCCAGACACTATAAAACTCTTAGAGGAAGACATAGGCAGAACCTCTATGACCTAAATCACAGCAAGATCCCTTTTGACTCACCTTCTAGAGAAGTGGAAATAAAAACAAAAATAAACAAATGGGACCTAATGAAAGTTAAAAGCTTTTGCACAGCAAAGGAAACCATAAACAAGATGAAAAGACAACCCTCAGAATGGGAGAAAGTATTTGCAAATGAAGCAACTGACAAAGCATTAATCTCCAAAATTTACAAGCAGCTCATGCAACTCAATATTAAAAAAGCAAACAACCCAATCCAAAAATGGGCGGAAGACCTAAATAGATATTTGTCCAAAGAAGATATACAGATTGCCAACAAACACATGAAAGGATGCTCAACATCACTAATCATCAGAGAAATGCAAATCAAAACTACAATGAGGTATCACCTCACACCAGTCCAATGGCCACCATCAAAAAATCTACAAACAGTAAATGCTGGAGAGGGCGTGGAGAAAAGGGAACCCTCTTGCACTGTTGTTGGGAATGTAAATTCATACAGCCACTATGGAGAAGAATATGGAGGTTCCTTAAAAAACTAAAAATAGAACTACCATACGACCCAGCAAGACCACTACTGGGCATATACCCTGAGAAAAACCATAATTGAAAAAGAGTCATGTACCACAATGTTCATTGCAGCTCTGTTTACAATAGCCAGGACATGGAAGCAACCTAAGTGTCCTACGACAGATGAATGGATAAAGATGTGGCACATATATACAATGGAATATTACTCAGCCATAAAAAGAAATGAAATTGAGTTATTTGTAGCAAGGTGGATGGACCTAGAGTCTGTCATACAGAGTGAAATAAGAAAGAGAAAAACAAATACCGTATGCTAATACATATATAGGATCTAAAAAAAAAAGAAAATGGTTCTGAAGAACCTAGGGGCAGGACAGGAATAAAGATTCAGATGTAGGGAATGGACTTGGGGACACGGGGAGGGGGAAGGGTAAGCTGGGATGAAGTGAGAGAGTGGCATGGACATATATACACTACCAAATGTACAATAGACAGGTAGTGGGAAGCATCTGCATAGCACAGGGAGATCAGCTCGGTGCTTTGTGACCATCTAGAGGGGTGGGATAGGGAGGGTGGGAGGGAGACACAAGAGGGAGGGGATATGGAGATGTATGTATACGTATAGCTGTTTCACTTTGTTATAAAGCAGAAACTAACACACCATTGTAAAGCAATTATACTCCAATAAAGATGTTAAAAAAACCCACGAATGCTTTAAGGAACAAAGATGTATGAAGTAAAAAAACCGCAAAAAACTAACCCCTCCCCACCACTTTTCCTGCACCTCCCTTATGGGCACAGGTCACGGCGGTGACAAAGGGCACAGGGCTGGTACGTGGCTTTGGAGCCCGTGATCTCAGTCACCACTGGGTCAGTTTCATCTGAAAAATTTTAAAGCCTCCCACGCAGTCCACCAGGGGTGGAAGGGGTAGAGGGGTGGAATATGGGAAGCTTGAATGAAACGGTTTACAGACCCGGTGCTTTGAAAGGAGGAGAGTTCGGACAAAGTAAGAGGCCCTCCAAACTGCACTGTAGCTTTTGCTTTTATCTTGATTCCATCTCGGGGAAGGGAGCAGGCAAGAAGTCACGGCTGATTAATATTTGATTTCCTCGCCCTGCCCTGGCACACCCACCTGTGGGCTAAAGGGAAGGAAATGTCTGAGAGGCCAGAGTCGAGGGCAAGGGCCCCAGCATACAGCTTCGGAAACAAGTGGCCAGTGCCCTGACTTCCTTAGCCTCCTCCCTGCTCTGTACTTCTCCCCCTTAACCGACATGATGGTTAGAACCGGAAGGAAACGTCCCTGTGCTCAGGTCTAGAGATGCGGAAGCGGTTGGGCAAAGTCCTAGGCGTGTAAGATGGTATCCCTGGGACGATGGAAGAGAGCTGTTGAGTGGGCTGGGGGGTCCCGCTAACCTCCTACAGAACAACTCTGACCTAGCTCGTTTTGGGGTATTGGAGGCCCACACACATTGCATTTGCAAAGAGGGTTTCTAGTGCTAAAAAAGGATGGAAAACAATGATGAAGTCTTGATTCTAAATGGTGACTGATGCTGGGTAACGGTTATGAGCTTACTTGCTACCTGTATATCTTCTTCAGTGAGGAGACTGTTCAAGTCTTTTGTACATATTTAAGTTTAGGCTTTTGTTTTCTTCCTATTGAGTTCTGAATGTTCTTTATATATTCTGGATACAAGTCCTCCTTTGTCCCCCACTTAGAACTGAGCGGCCCTTCCTTGTTCTCCCACCACGTTCTGTTAAACTTCATTCACGTCCAGATCCAACTCCTGAAATGGACAGTTACTGACAAGCTGGTCCCTCTTCTGCCAGGGGGGCTCCCTGAAGGAGAAAGATGATGACTTTTACCTTTTTTTGTACCCTCTTCAAAAGACGATCAATATATGAAGCCAACGCTCCGGAGTTTATATGCTTGAAATGAATGTCCTCTCTTGCAAATGGTCCCCGTGACTCTCTTCAATGCCTCTCTAGGAGCTGTTAACAGAGCTCAGGGCACGTGAACATGAAAGTCTCCTCAGTCGTAAAAGAATCTCTGAGCGTGGAGTTGATTTCAACACCTCAAAAAAGAGAAGGTAGATAGCTTCTCTGACAAGGATGGTGCATACCTCTGAAGAATGGGTTTCTTAAGAGGGTCGCCAATGCTCCTGCAGGCAATGCTGAGACAAGGGTTGGTGGCTGTCTTCCACATAACCCTCCGTCCTGATGTCCACTGTTCAAATGAGGGAGCTGGAGGACCCAACGCCCAGAGCCAGAAGCTTGCAGAACCAGGATGACTGGCCCCACCTCTCTGTCACCTCCCTGGCTTGGAACTTCTATCCTTAAGATGCAAGGCGGGACTGCCCTGGTGGCAGTGGTTAAGAATCCGCCTGCCAATGCAGGGGACACGGGTTCGAGCCCTGGTCCGGGAAGATCCCACATGCCGTGGAGCAACTAAGCCCGTGCGCCACAACGACTGAGCCTGCTCTCTAGAGCCCACGAGCCACAACTACTGAGCCCACGTGCCACAACTACTGAAGCCCATGCGCCTAGAGCCCGTGCTCCGCAACAAGAGAAGCCACCGCAATGAGAAGCCCGCGCACCGCAACTAAGAGTAGCCCCCGCTCGCCACAACTAGAGAAAGCCTGCGCGCAGCAACGAAGACGCAACAACGAAGACCCAATGCAGCCAAAAATTAAAAAAAAAAAATTAAAATGCTTTAAAGAAAAAAAGAGGCAAGGCGAACACTTATTTTTAGACTTTAGAATCCAGTTAGGTTTATTTATTTATTTATATATTTATTATGTTTTTGGCCATGCTGTGTGGCTTGTGGGGTCTTAGTTCCCCGACCAGGGGTCGAACCTGAGCTCTTGGCAGTGAAAGCTTAGGACTTGCTCTGCTTGGTTAGCCGCTGGACCACCAGGGAGTTCTCTGGGTTAGGTTTAGATGCTCCAGCGCTCACTGGAGACGTCAAGGGGAGCGTGTCCCTGCGTGGATGGTGTTCATTGTGCTGAGGAGTTAGTACAAATGACCACGCCAGCAGCTGAAAGTCAGGGGTCTTTTTCTGAGTCCTTGGGTTTTTCATGTGCCATAAAATTGCATGATGATGAAAAAATCCCAAAATAAAGCAAAATACTTACATGAAAGTACAAAATACAAAACTTACTGATGCGAGTTCATACACTGTTTACTACACTCCGGCTGTGGCCTAAGGGCTGAAGGGCTCTATCTGTTCAGAGGTGGCCGGGGTCATCGGAACTCAGCCCTTCTGCCTAACCCGACCCTCTTTAGACCGGGGTAGACTGCCATTTCTGGACTCACTCGGAGCGTGAATCCCTTCATTGTCTGGGAAGGTGGGGTCCCATCTACTTATAAGAATGAGGGGCGGCCCTAATATCCCAGTATGTAGGGTGTGACTGGCCACAGCCTTGTAGGACCACATGGGCCAACCTGGCTGTAGCCAGGATCTCCTCACTGAGGCCTCACACAGCCAGCACATACACCAGATCCCGAGCCAATTTCAGCCACTTCCTCGGAGCTCGGGATATCAATTCCCACAACCCTTCACCTTGCTCCCTGAGAGCTTTGCTTAACGCTTCAGAAAACTGCTGCTGGCCTGAAACACCTCCCCCGGCACAATCACTCTAATTAGTGTAGTGGATGCCCCAGGAGCACCGTTTTCCAGGCCTCAAAGAAACTCTGGTCTGTTCTGTAAATTTCCATGCGGGTCCCCGGGACTGTGTGAGTCACGGTGCTGGTTCCACCGGGTTCTTTATCGGAAGTGCAGGACTTCCCGCTTGGGGCAGCTGTCCCCTGTCTGAGATGAGTGAGAAGTAGGCACTACCTCCACCCGCTGTGATCACCAAGGAGGGTAAGGATTGCCCCCTGCTTCCCATAACGCCCAGACCCAAGCCAACAGCGTAAACGGAGCTTTCTCCACGCCCTCCAGCCCCTGTGCACATCTCTGCCCCCTGTCTATCCTCCCACTTGTCTATCCAATAAGTACGGTTCAAGCGTCCACTGCGTGCCAGGCCGAGCCTCTGCCGGGGATGAGGTGGCCTTCCCATGGATATTCGGCAGAGGAGCACTCCAGACAGAGGGAAGAGGAGGTGCCCAGACCCTGCCATGGGATGAGCTCGGCCTGTTCAAGGAGCACAGGAAGGATGCTGTGACCGGACGAAGTGGACTTTGGCCAGGGGCCCCGTTCTGTAGTGAAGGCTTCCAATCTGAGAAACAGCCCCTTTCCATGGGGCCATCACTGATAAATAATACGTGTTCTGCAGTATTTGTGGGGCACTGGGTCCCCTTCCTTCTTATTAGAGCAGTGCTTCTTCATCAGGGCCAACTTCGCTCCCTTTGGGACACATGGCAACGTCTGGAGACAACCATGTGTCTGCGCATGCACACGCCTGGCATCTAGTTGGGAGAGGCCAGGGTTCCTGCTAGACATCCTGCAACACACGGGACAGTCCTCACAACTGTGATCCCAAATGTCCGTGGTGCTGAGGTTGGGAACCCTTGTTTTGGGTCTCAGCAGCCTACGACTGGCAGTCACGGGTCCCCTGCTGCGGAGAGGGTGTGGGGTGGAGGTGGGGGACATGGGGCAGAGCTGCCTCTGCTTCTGCAAAATCCTTTCCTCAAGGGGAGTGCTGTGCGTGACTCACAGGTAAGACCCACCCCGCGGTGAAGGGGACAGAGCAGCCACTACCCGGGTCCTCCCGGAGCTTAGCAAACACCAGCCAACCTCAGTGAGCTCTGCTCCGGGGATGGTGCTTTCATTTTCCCGACATGTGTAACCAGAGCTACGTGATTCGCGCACACTGACCAGTGTCACCACACGGTAGTACTGAGCCACGGGCAGGCAGATTCGTGTCTCAGCCCTCCCTCTGCCTGGATGGCTTTTCATCATTGCAATCTCAGGGGACACTGGCTTTCCACCACTCAGTCCCATCCTCCCCAGACCCTTTTCTCTAGGTCTTGGACCCACCTTGCTCTCCTCGATTAAAAAACATCTGCCCTGTGTCACAGCCCCTCGGGATACCAGAAGCGAGGCCTAGAGCCCTCTGAGCTGAGGTGAGCTGAGGTGTGTGTGTGTGACAGGCGTGGCTTGGTACCAACGCTGGACAGAGGAGGCACAAGACACGGAGCGCGAGACTGAGAGGGGCTTGGGGGAGGGAGAGGACAGGGATGCCTGGGGAGGCCAGGCATTTCCTCACTCACCCCTGGGCTCTGGCCGCCTCACCTAAAGGCTGTGGAAGCTGCATCCGCCTGGCTGCGCCAGACCATCAGCGCTCAGCTGCTAGGCTCATTTGGTTACCGCAGGAAACGAGCTGCATCAACCGAGTGAGGCTGGTGTTCGCGCCACGCCACCCTGCTCTCAGCGCTGACTCCTGTCTCATCAGCCTCTTCACGGGGCATTCGCCAGCCACCCTCAGCTCAGCTCCGCCCACTGGATCTCGGAGCGGGGGCGGGTGTCTGTGACTTCCTTTCTCTCCAGCTCAGCAAGGGTTCTGCACCTTTCAGGCTCTGGCGCTGTAGCTCACCAAGTATCGGGTGGTCTTCGTCCTCCCCCCGAGAAGAGCTCACTTCATCTTTGCGCAAGAAGGATCACATGCTAACCGTGGCAAAAGAAGGCCTGGCATTGTTCTGACGTTACTGCAGATATGAGATTAAGGAAAAGAAGTCAGTTCCTTTGGCCTGGGGTAGGGCCTGAACGTTTGGAATTTTAAAACTTTCCCAGGCAATTTTAATGTGCGGCCAGGGTTGAGATGAATGAGATGATCCATGACGTGTCCGCAGCTCTTAACAAGCGTACATGTATATTTTCGCACATGAATCTCTAGCCAGCGATTTTTTCCCTGCCAGAGGGAGCTGGGTGCCCACCGGCATCTTCTCATCCATCTCGCTGCTCATCCCCTCAGCCGCTGCACGCCCCTTAACTTTCCCGCGCCTGTTTCCTCATCTGTGAAGTGGGAATGGGGATACAGCCTGCTTCGCTCGGCCGTCCTAAGGTTTTAAGAGCCCCCCTAACTCCCCATTCCGTCGTCTGACCTTGACTCTGCTCATAACCAAGTTGTTTGCTATGAAAATAGCATCTCTTTTCTGAAAGGCGGGGGGAGGGACTTCTTTCTGGAGGCCTCTGGGGTTTAGGAAGTGCTGGACCGCGGGGCTTCTCCCCGCACGGAGAGCGTTTTCGAAGTTAACTTTGGGATCGTCTCCAGGGAGGGCAGGACGGTAAACGCAAAGCCCCGGCCTGAGGGGCATCGGAGCAAACTCCACCGTCGTGAATGTCTGGTGCTCCGTGAAAGATGTTCTTCCCCTGGGGGCGACCAAAGAGGAACGAGTCAGAGCGTGCCTGCCGCCTCCCCTGGCGCTCGGCGCGGGGGTACCGCCACTTACCGAAGCCCCGCGCGGGGCGCTGGCGGGGACTCGGGGGGGAGGAGGAGGGGGAGGGGGAGGGGGGGGAGGAGGGGGGGGGGGGGGGGGAGGGCGCCCCCCCCCCCCCCCGGCCGCCCCGGCGGCGGCGTGCCCCCAGCCCCCCCCGCGCGCCCCCCCCCCCCCCCCCGGCCCCCCCACCCGCCAAATTTCCCGTGCGCACGGCGCGCCGCTCCTCCCACCTCCTAAATGCCTAGCGGAGGGGACAGCCGCGCTGGGCCTCGACCCGCTGCTCCGCGGACGGCTGCAATGCGGCTCTGAGCTCCCGCGGCTGCACCGGCTCCGCGCGGGGAGTGCTGGGCGCACGGTGAGGGCCGGCAGGGCCGAGCGGGCGCGCGGGGAGCGCGGGCGGGGCCGGGGGAGCTGGGGGCGGCGGCCGGGGCCGGGCGGATTTCCCCTCCAGCGCACTTCCGAGGAGCGCCTACGGCGGGCTTGGGTTTGACCTCTTTCTTTCTTCTTTGCACATTAAGGCAGTGGTTACAGACTAGATGTGATCCAAGTTGGTCCAACAGTGTATTCATTTAAAAAATTTACCTTTGTTGTTGAGAGCGTTTATGTTCTAACCGCTTAGCAAATTTCAGTTATCCGATACAGTGTCACCAGCTATAGACACCTTGGTGTGCAGTAGATCCTCAGGAGCTCTATTTCCCTCACGCTCTAGCGCCTGGCAACCACTCTTTTACTCTCTATGATTTCCACTTAAAAAAAAAAAAAATTAAGCTTCCCGTGTAAGCGATACCATGCAGTATTTGCAGCATTTGTCTTTCTCCCTATGGCTTACTTCACTTAGCATAATGCCCTTCAGGGTTATCCATGTTGTTACAAAGGGCAGGATTTTTTCTTTTTTAAGGCTGAAAACATTCCATTCCATCATTCCTATGTGTGTATCACATTTTCTTTTCGTTTTTGAAGATTTTTGTTTTTGATGTGGACCATTTTTAAAGTCTTTATTGAATTTGTTATAATATTGCTTCTGTTTTATGTTTTGGTTTTCTGGCCACGAGGCATGTGAGATATTAGCTCCCACACTGTGGATGGAACCTGCACACCCTGCACTGGAAGGCAAAGTCTTAACCACTGGACCGCCAGGGAAGTCCCCCCATGTTTTCTTTATCTGTTCATCTGTCCACACTTAGGTTGTGTTTGTACCTTGGCTATTGTGAATAATGCCGCAGGGAGCATGGGACTAGACAGCTCTCTGAGATGATGTTTTTATTTCCTTTAGGTTTTATACTCAGAGATGGGATTGCTGGCTCCTGTGGTAGTTCTGATTTCTTGAGGAACCTACATACTCTTTTCCATAGTGGCTGCACCTATATGTATTCCCACGAACAGGGCACAGGGGCTCATTTTCCTCCACATCCTTGCCAGCGTTTGTTATCTCTTGTTCTGTTGATAATAGACAACCTAACAGGTGTGAGGTGATATCTCACTGTGGTTTTGATTCGCATTTCCCTGATGAGTCCCTGATGATTACTGACGTTGTGCATGTTTTCACATACCTGTTGGCCATATGTCTTCTTAGGAAAAAATGTTCACATCTTTTGCCCATTGGATGATTTCTTTCTTTTTTTTTTTTTTTTTGCGGTTCGTGGGCCTCTCACTGTTGTGGCCTCTCCCGTTGCGGAGCACAGGCTCCGGACGCGCAGGCTCAGCGGCCATGGCTCACGGGCCCAGCCGCTCCGCGGCATGTGGGATCTTCCCGGACCGGGGCACGAACCCGTGTCCCCTGCATCGGCAGATGGACTCCCAACCACTGCGCCACCAGGGAAGCCCTGATTTGTTTATTTCTTGCTGTTGATAACAATATATTTCTGAAGGGTTATCCCTACTCACATCACACACCCAGGAAGTTGGGTTATTGGGTGGACACAGTGCAAACAGAAGATTAGGGAATTAACATTGGATAGAAATGTCTCACAGTTAAAATGAATAACTGATCTAAAAAAAAAAAAATGTCAGCTCCTTAGCAGTCTGCACAGACAGCTCCTGCAGAGCGTGGGCGTTGTGCAGGGACTGACAGACAATATGATGAAAAGACATCTTTTCACCAAGTGCTAGTAGGGTTTTGACTTTGTGGAAGAGATGAGAAAGGGAGGCTCTTTAGATAATTTCTAAGTGCGGTGAGATTTTATAATCAACATTTTTGCAATATCTGTGCCAGTCGTGTGTGTGTGTGTGTGTGTGTGTGTATGTGTGGTAAATATTGCATCTAACTTAAAAAAGAAAAAATCCTGTTTCTGTTTCACTTTTTTGTTGGTTTCTTTAGGTTTCTGACCTGTTGGGGATAAATACAGCTTCCAAAACCCTTTCCAAATCAGCAGTAATCAGATATTGTGAAGTTATTTTTCACTCTTCCTTTGTATTAGCATGACAAACTTAAAAAAAAATCTTTGTTATGTTTTTACCCTTTGTAAATATTAATATCACCTCCCATCCCCTTGTCTCCCTCATTTACTATTTCTGCCCCCGCTTCTTGAAATGGAGGAGTAGAATTTAAGGAAGATAGAGATCTGGGGAGTGTCATATTCCAGCGAGCGCTGGGGGGTGGGACATGGCAGCTGTGTGGAGTGTCTTATAGACAGGAAATCCCTAGAACCACATTTGTGGCTAAATGCACGCTGATTCTGCCCATCCTTACATGTACTAAAATATTTCAGTTAAGTTGTCTAGTCTGGCAGATGGCCATCTTTTATGGTGTTTCCTCTGAAACAGCTACAAGTAATAGGCAAATTGTTTCAAAGAGAGAGCATTTAATATCTTCCTTTTGGTGAAATAAGTCAGACAAAGACAAATACCGTATGATCTCACTAATATGTGGAATCTAAAACAAAACCAAACAAAAAACTGAGCTCATAGAGATCAGATTGGTGGTTGCCGGAGGCCGGGGGTGGGGAATTGAGGGGTGGAGGTGGGGTGGGCGATAGGCAAAGTGGGTCAAGGGGCTTAAAATGTACAGAGTCCAGTTAGAAGAGAAATAAGTTATTATTACAAGAGAAACAAGATTTTTTTTAACATAGTAAAAAAAACACCCTATCTATCTATCTGTCTGTCTACGTATATCTTCCTTTTAAGGAATGGTTGCACATCTATTAAGACCTGTTTCCTCTGTCCTTTCATGTTTTCTTTCTCTTTTCAAGTCAGTTCATCTTATATAGTTCCTTTGTTAGGTAAACTTAAAAAATAATTAAGCTCTGATATGTGCAGAGAGGATTTCAATATGAGGTCCACTGACATTTAACTCCTGCATATGCAACTCGGAGTGTAAAGATATTTCACTAAGTTGTCACCTCAAAAAATTGACAAGGACAGTGCTGTCCTTGTGAAGATTCTTCCAGACACTGGTACCCTTTCTTCTGTATGATTTCTAAGTAGGTGCTTTGAATAAACCAGGACCACGATTAATGTCTATTTTTATGAGAGGCTACATGCCTGGACAGACTTCCTCGTGTGGGTGGCAAAGTTCATCCTTTCATCAGGGCACCAGCGCGCAGCCCTCCTTCCTCCGTCCTGCCTGCCCAGCTTCAGGCAGAAGACAAGCGCAGACTCAGGTCAGTTCAGACCAATTCTGGAAGGGTGTCAGGGTCTCCATTGCCTCCTGCCTGGACATGGACTTGGGCTCCGAGCCAGGCACTGGTGTCCCAGGGGAGTCCTTTGCCTTCTCAGGATGCTTGTCTATTTCACCCAGCCTCTGATCAAATTTTTACTTGATTCTCTGCCAGAACTAGATCCTCCTCCTGGGTCCTGGTTCCAATGGCCGAGAAACTCAGCTTGGCCCTGGTGCTGTTGACCTCCTCTGCTGCACCTCTCCACCCCCAGGAAAGCCCCTCGAATGGGTAGGGGCTACTTCCAGCCCTCCTAATTCCAGACTTTTCTCCTTTGCCCTTGGCCTGAGGGCCAGGCTCCTTTGAGTTTTTTGTGGCTGGTCTCCTGTGGGTTTTGGCAAGACTTTTCTTTGTTTACGAAGGGAGTGAACCTGTGTCTGAAGTGACAAGGTGAAGTGTGGGGGGGGGGGGGCGGATGATTTGTAGAGATTTTGACAATAAACGTGGCCTTCCTTGCAAACCAGAATTATGGGATATGGATATGGTGGAATGAGACTCATTTGAAAGAACACGTCAACCAGAATTTTTATATCTAACTTTGAATGTTTTCCCATAGCCCCAATAGAAGAAAAAGAGCCAGAAGTTGTGTGAGACCAAGTTGGGTAAAGGAAGTAGCTGGCCATCTATTCATGCATTCATGGAGGGATGAAGAGTTTGGACGCTGGACCCAAATGCCTGGGTTCATATGCCAGCTCTGTCAGGTACTTGTTCTGTGACCTTGGGCAAGTTACTTAATTTCTCTCTGCATCAGTTTCCTCAATTGAAATCAGAGGTCATAATGGTATTTATTTCATTGGGGGGTGGTTATGAGATTAGATGGTTCCATATCTATAGAGTTTTACAACAGTGCCATTATGTAATATGTACCATAGGACTTATAGCTATTACTATTTTTTGCCTTTTATGTGCCACGCACTTAAAACCATGTTGTATAAAATTGTTTTGTGGGCTTCCCTGGTGGCGCAGTGGTTCAGAGTCCGCCTGCCAATGCAGGGGACACGGGTTCGTGCCCCGGTCCGGGAAGATCCCACATGCCACGGAGCGGCTGGGCCCGTGAGCCATGGCCGCTGAGCCTGCGCATCCGGAGCCTGTGCTCTGCAACGGGAGAGGCCACAACAGTGAGAGGCCTGTGTACCGCAAAAAAAAAAAAAAAAAAAAATGCTTTGGATCAAGAATGAAAATGAAGTAACAAAACTGGTTTTCTTTTATTGAATTAAAAAAAAAACACCTTGGTTTTAAAAGCAATTGCACCCAAAATGTGCCCAGACTATTTTGAGCAACAGCAGAATTGTTGGAATAAAATGACTAATGTTAGGGCCACAGTATTTAATTTGATGTCTCAGTTTTGGTTCCTACACCTTATATTTAACTTCTGACTCTGTAATTATTTGAAGCCATTCCTGGGCATTACTATGTAAGTTTTCAGCTTTGTCTATGCCGTTTCTTACTATTTCTAATTTATTGATTAGTTTTAAAGATTAGTTGTAAAGTTTCCCCACCTTGTTCTTTTAAGCCACTTTTCTAGATCTTATAGCTATGGGGAGAAATGGAATCATATTTATGATATTGCATCTTTCTACCTATGAACATCGTATGTCTATACATAGTTTATGTCCTTTTGTTATATTTGTTATTTATTATATTGCTATCTGTTGCATTGTTCATTGAATGTTCCTTAATAACATTTTAAAATATAGCAGTCTTGCACATCTGTAGTTAGATTTAGTCCTTGATACCTTTCTTCTAGTTTTTGATGCCCTTGTGAACGAGATTTTTGTTCATTTTTGTGCTGCTTTAAAAAGTATTCATTTTGAAACAGTTCTAGACTTACAGAAATGTTGCAAAGGTTGTACAGAGAGTGCCTGTAAACCTTTCACTCAGCTTCTCCTTTACATGGTTATGTAAGATGTTAACACTAATAGTTCAGTTATTGAGATCAGAAAATTAACATTGACACAGTACTCTTAATTAATCTTCAGACCTTATTTGAATTTTGCCCTTTTTCTTGCTGATGTCATTTTTCTGGTCCAGGATCCCACCAAAAGCCCCATTTTGCATTTGGTTGTTATGTCGCCTTATCACCTTCAATCTGTAGTAGTTCCTCAGTCTTTCTTTGTCTTTCACAAACTTGATATTTTGGAAGAGTCCAGGGCAGTTATCTTGTAGAATGTTCCTCCGTTTGGATTTGCCTGACATTTTCTTAGGACTAGATTGAAGTTATGCATTTTTAACAATAGTAACACCGATGTTTGATAAATTGGATATGTTTTCTTATTGGTTATAGTAGTTTATATGTAGATTCTCTAGAATATTTTATATAGAAAATTGTATTAGATATTTTGGTTGTTTGTGTTTTCCTAGCATGTGAGAGGGTTTTACTTCTCTAAACTTTTGAAGTTTGGCACAGTCACATGACTTTTTTTGGTCAGTGAAATGGGAGCTGAAGTGGTGAATGCTAAGAGATTTAATTGCAGCTGCTTGATTTTCCAGCTCTCTATTCTCTGCTTGTGTAAGCACATACTGATATGAACATGTCATAAGAAAAATAGCATAAAATGATAAATCAACATATGAAGGATAGCTGCCTTCAAAAGTAGCCTGGATCAGCAATGGACTTTGCTTATGTGAAAATAAATGTTTACAGTATTTAGATCTGAGATTTTGGGGTTGTTTGTTAATGTGGCATAATCTAGACTATTTGGTTTGATACAGTATTTTCTGTAAATAAGAATAGTATAGTTTCATTTCTTCCAGTTCTTATATCTCATTTCTTTTTCTGGTCTTATTGCATTGGCTGGGACCTTGAGTACAATGTTTGATAAAAGCAGTGATAATTGACATTCTTGTCTTGATCTTGACATTGAAGGGAAGTCTCTTAATTTTCACTATTAAGTATGATGTTTATGATTGGGGTTTGATGAATACCCTTCTCTATCATGAATTAGTGCTGAATTTTATTGATTCTGTTCTTTTGGTTGCATCCCTAGAGATAATCATGTATTTTTTTCCTTCATTTAATTTACTGATATAGTATATTAATAGAAACCTGATATATTATTTAGGAACTTTACCATTTATGTCTGAAGGAGATATTGTTCATAATTTTCTTTTCTTTTACTTTTGCTCTCTGAAGTTGAAATTTTTATTTCTGTTTCTCTAAAACAGCTTGTATAAAAGAAAGATTTTTATCAGTATTTTGTTCCTTTAAATTTTGTACGTTTAAATCTAAATCTTTTTGAATTGTTGTCTTTTAGGGTGGGGTAAGGTACAATATCTTTAATTACTGTTTGTTTATTCAGGTTCTATTTCTTCTTCAGTGAACCTTGTTATTTGTGATTTTTTTACAATATGATTTCATCTAAGTTGAAATTTATTGCATAAAGGTTGTTCATAATATTCCATTATGATTTAAAATGTTTATTTCTTTATGGTTATGGACCTTTTTAATTTTTAATATGATTCATTTGTGCCTCTTTTCTGGTTAAATCTTGCTAGAACTTTATTTTATTGGTGTTTCTAATAAACAGTTTTTGAATATGTAGGTATCTCCTCTGTTTTATTCTCTATTTCATTCATTGCTACTCATATCATTTCCCCATCGTTTTTGCCTTTTTAATGTTTATTGTCTTTTCACTAGCTTCTTGAATTACATGTGTAACTTATTTTAAATCCTTCTTTTTCTATCTGTAAATTTATTCTTAAGTGATTTTTAGTTGCATTCCAGAGGTTTCAATATGTTGTTCTTTCATTGTTATTTGGTTTAAAATATCCGTTGTGAATTCCTCTTTAAGCCATAAATTATTATTATGATTTTGATTTATTTGATTATTTATTTATTTTTGGCCATGTGGGTCTTAGTTGTGGCACACGGGCTCTTTGTTTTAGCGCGCGGGCTTCTCGCTAGTTGTGGCGTACAGGTTTTCTCTCTCTAGTTGTGGTGCACAGGCTCCAGGGCACGTGGGCTCTGTAGTTTGTGGCACACAGGCTCTCTGGTTGAGGCATGCAATCTCAGTAGTTGTGGCATGTGGGCTTAGTTGCCCCGTGGCATGTGGGATCTTAGTTCCCTGACCAGGGATCGAACCCACATCCCCTGCATTGGAAGGCGAATTCTTTACCACTGGACCACCAGGGAAGTCCCAGCCATAAATTATTTCATATATAAATTTAAAAGTTTCAAAACATACGTTTTTCTCCATTATGTTTTTATGTTGTTGTTTTTTTTTTTTTTTTTTTGTGGTATGCGGGCCTCTCACTGTTGTGGCCTCTCCTGTTGCGGAGCACAGGCTCTGGACGCACAGACTCAGCGGCCATGGCTCACGGGCCCAGCTGCTCCACGGCATGTGGGATCTTCCCGGACCGGGGCACGAACCCGTGTCCTCTGCATCGGCAGGCGGACTCTGAACCACTGTGCCACCAGGGAAGCCCCTATGTTGATTTTTAGATTCTAAAAATGGTACACGTGCAATTAAAAAAAGTGTTTATTCTTTATTTCTCTACATATATATTAAATGAAGTTCATTAGTTTTCTTTATTAAGTCACTATTATTACTGTTTTTTGGTTTGCTTGTCTTATACTTTCTGAGAGGAATGTGTACACATACAATTTATCCTTGTAATACTTGGATATACTGTATCCAAGTACACAATTTATACTTGTAATACTGTCTTTTTTTGTGTTGTATGTTTTGAGGCTGTGTTGTGAAAGGCTTCCAGGTATATCAAGGATCTGTATTATAAGATTAAATGGTGAACTGCTGTGTTGAGTTGCTACTTTTGGCTTGAATCCTCCTTTGTCTCAAATAGCTGCACTAGGGATCTCCCCCAGCCCACCTCACTGCTTAGTACTGCAGGTATCCGTCCCACCTATTTTTGTACCTTTACTTCGGGTGTGTTATTTGAACCTGCATATAGATGGACTTTTTCTCCCAATCTGATAAATTCTGTTTATAAATGAGTTTAATCCACTTATAATAAGTATGATTTCTGAGGTACTTGGATTGAATTCTATTTTCTCATGAGTGTTCTCTTTACCAAAGTGTTTTCTTTTTTTTTATAGATTAAAATAAAATCTTATTTTATTTTTGGCTGCGTTGGGTCTTTGTTGCTGCACATGGGCTTTCTCTAGTTGTGGCGAGTAGGCGCTATTCTTTGTTGCGGTGCACAGGCTTCTCATTGAGGTGGCTTCTCTTGTTGCGAACCATGGGCTCTAGGCATGTGGGCTTTAGTAGTTGCAGTGCGTGGGCTCAGTAGTTGCAGCACATGGGATCTAGGGCCCGCGGGCTTCAGTAGTTGTGGCGTGCGGGCTCAGTAGTAGCTGTGGCTTGCGAGCTCTAGAGCGCAGGCTCAGTACTTGTGGTGCACAGGCCTAGCTGCTCCGCAGCATGTGGGATCTTCCCAGACCAGGGATCCAACCCATGTCCCCTGTATTGGCAGGTGGACTCCCAGCCACTGTGCCACCAGGGAAGTCCCCATTTTTCTTTAGTTCTCTTTTCTTCATTTTTTGTCTCCTGTTGAATTGATAAAGTTTTCTATGTTTCTATATTAGCCCTTTGCTGATTTGCAAACTACAGACTGTATTTGCATTATTTTAGTGATTATCCTTAATTTTGAGTCATGCATTTTAACCATATATAACTTAAAGTTTTTCAGTATTTCTATCATTTTCCCTACCATGACAAGGACCTTAACACACTTTAATTATCAAACAACCTCTTTCCCTTATTTTTAAATTTATTTTTATTTTTTGCGGTACGCAGGCCTCTCACTGTTGTGGCCTCTCCCGTTGCGGAGCACAGGCTCCCGACGCGCAGGCTCAGCGGCCATGGCTCACGGGCCTAGCCGCTCCGCGGCATGTGTGATTTTCCCAGACCCGGGGCACGAACCTGTGTCCCCTGCATCGGCAGGTGAACTCTCAACCACTGTGCCACCGGGGAAGCCCTCTCTCCCTTATTTTGTAACTGTTTCTAGAGTTTGGTTTTAACTTTTTAAACATGAAATAGTAGTTCTTTATATGGACATAAATTAATTAAAATTAATTAATTTATTCACACAACTTAATTTATTAATCACAAATTTGGTCAATTTCTCTGCCATTGTTGTGTCCCATATCCCGGGATGTAGGTCTGGGTTTGGACATCTTGCTGAAGTGCATCCATTAATAATTGTTTTAGTGATACTACATGGGTGGTAAACTTTCATACTATTTGTGTGCTTGAAAATGTCTTAATTATGGCTTTACATTTGCATGTTAGTTTAACTGGGTATAACATTTTAGATTGGCAATAATTTCCTTCCAGCATTTTGAAGATAACACTCCATTATCTTCCGTCATGAGAAATTTCTGTCAGTCTAGTTGTGTGGCTTTTGTGGACAATTTGCCTTTCTTTCTGATAGCTTTTGAGACTTTCTCCTTATCCTCCATGTTCCACAGTGCCCCCATGATGTGTTGAGGTGTGGATTTATCTTTATTTATCATGCTGGGTACTTACGGTGCCGGTGCCGTTTTGATTTCAGAACTCATATCTTCATTCTGAAAAAGTTTCAGCTGGTATTTCTTCTGGTATTTCTTCTCTGCTAGTCCCTCAATTCTTTTCTTCAGGAACTCTTTTCAGATTAAGCTGATCCTTTTAATCTGTTTGCAACATCTCCTTTGTCTTTCTGATAAGTTCTGGTTGTTGTTGGAGAGTTATCTCTGAGGGGAGATAATGATTCTTCTTTCAGTAAGGGTCTGCCTTTCTCTATGGAAACTGGGAAGGCAAGCCTGGAGGTTTAACCCTCATTTTACTCTAGAGCAGGGGTCCCCATCCCCCAGGATCTGATGCCTGATGATCTGAGGTGGAGCTGATGTAATAATAATAGAAATAAAGTGCACAATAAATGTAATGTGCTTGAATCATCCCCAAACCACCCCCCCCCCAACCCCGGTCCTTGGAAAAATTGTCTTCCATCAAAATGGTCCCTGGTGCCAAAAAGGTTGGGGACCGCTGCTCTAGAGGATCACTTCCCTCAGGTTTCCTACCTACCACCTCTGTTCACTTTTCTCCAGCTTGGGAATTGCAACAAGTAAGACTTTTATGAATTTCAGTTCCTCACCTTTTCCCACTTTCATCTGCCCATTCACCTGTGCATGTAAAGTTCTGGTGTTTCCAGTGCTTTTCCTGGACCAGCACTTTCAAGGAGTATGCCAAGAGTTGTGTCCCTTCATTTGAGTGTTGCTTGTATAATTTTGGCCCATTTGAACTTATTGTTTCATTTCAGTGTGGACAAAGTAGAGAAAGAAATGTCTCGGTACCCTATTACACATTTAAGCAATGATATCAATAATTGCTAATATTATTCAACCCATCAGCAGTGGGTCATGATGCTGAAAGCTCAGCCTCTCTGTACACTGGTGCCGAATTGAATCTCGGAGACAGCGTTTTGGGTGAAGTAGAAAAAAATAGCTCTCTTGCTTTGCGAGGCAAAGGGGGACACAGTGGGCTCCTGCCCACGAAAACTATGTGTCCCAACCCAGGGGAGTTTGGCGAGGAGTTTTATGGCAATGGTTCAAGGGTGGGGTTGCTGACAAGATGAGGATCTGAGCTGGGTCTCAGGTGGTCAGACTCCTAATCTGGATGAGCTTCTCTGGTCCCTTTAATCTTGCTTCGGGTGGTTTCCCGGCTGTTCCTTCCTTGATTAGCAGCTGTTCGAATCTGCCCTTTGGAACTCAGGGCAGGCCATGGAGGCTGGAGTCTTGCCTACAAGAAACACGGGACAAAAAAGGCCTCCATGCCTGGGAGCCCCACAGGGCCCCACTAGGTTTCAGTCGGAGTGGGTGTTCAATATTCCTGTTTTGTATGAGGTCTGGCACCATGCCCAGGTGATTGGAATCTTTAGAAAGAAAGAGGTACCCACTATAATTGGACATGAATTAAGGAACTGAGAAATTTGAATGAGGCAAATAAATGGTGGAGAGATGGCCTTATTAAGGTGTAGGTGTAGATGGAAGAATGGTGGTCAACATTCCATAGATACAACCTGTCATGAATGCTCCACAGTTAACTCTCAAAGTTTTCTGGAGAATCCTGAAACTGGATTTTTTGGATACCCTTATTTGGCTTTCTCAAGGACAAAATGCCCAGTTTCCCTCCTTCTAGTTATTAACTAATCAGTTTACCCCTCAAAAAAGTGCAAGTAAGATTCATTATCCCAAAATTGAAGTTTTTCTCCCTGTACACATTCTCTTGTATATCTCGTTTTTGCTTCTGCTCTGAGAGTCAGTTTACCAGTTGCTTCCCATGCGAGAACATCATTTATAAGAAAGATAACGAAACTGCATGCAAATATGCAATTTCCCCTGCGTTACGCTTTGACGGATCTACACGTCCCATTTTAGACTTAGGGCATAGCACTTACATCCAGTATCGCATGCCCACTTTTCCTGGTTCTTGTTTTGCTGACTTCTAACGTGCTCCTCACAACTGTCTAACTGAAACTCCTTCTTGGATCACCTGTAGTTTGTACTTGTTTTTCCATCAGGTGAAACGGAGGAGGTTTTTCAGGCTAATGAAAACCTATGATGCCAACCACCATGTGGGAGATTTGAATGGTTACAGAAAAAGACTTCTGAGGTTAGAAAGGCATTTTGCATGTGGTTCGTTATTCAGATTCGTGGGGCTGATGGCTTTTGCTGTCTTGCTGCCCCACCCCATCTGGGCTGTTGCCCCACGCAGTCAGTCTGTTCTTTGTTTGTTCAACGTCTTCATTAGTCTGTGGGATATGTTTCATACTGTTCGAAGATCAGAGAAATTTGGGCAACTCTGCCTGTGAATCTTCTCTTGAGGTTCACTCTGCACATGGTCTTTGTAAAGTTTCCCAAAAGTCGTGCATTAAAGAAGCCTGTTTAATTTTGTTTAATACAGTGGTTCCCCAACTTGTAGTTCCGCCTGTCTCCCACCCTCACCCCTCTGCCCCCAACACACACACAGTCTGCTTGACGTATGTGTGGGCACCTACATGGGCACGGTGGGGCAGTGTGGGCAAACCTCCCCCACACTGATGGAAAGGACTCCATGTTCCCACTCACTCTCATCTTGGCTTCCCTTCAACCCTTGATTCTTTCCTTTTTCTATTTAATAGTTTTATTGGAGTATAATATCCACATCATATATTTTTTTGCAGAGTTTACAATTCATTGACCCTCAAACTCTTTTTTATAAATTTGTGTAAAATATACGTAAATTAAATTGACCACGTGAGCCACAATTCCACAATATTTAGTACATGCACAGTGGTTTGCAACCATCCCTACTATCTAGTTGCCGAACATTTTCATCATCCCAAAAGGAAACCCTGTACCCGTTATCAGTCATTTCTCCCCAGAGCCCCCAGCCCTTAACAACTACCATTCTACCTTCTGTCTCTATGGGTTTGACCATTTGTATTTGTCCTCGTGTGACTGTCTTGTTTCACTTAGCATCATGTCTTCGAGGTTCATCCACGTTGTAGTGTGTCAGAATTTCTTTCCTTTTCAAGGCTGAATACTATTCCATTGTATGAATATGCCACATTTTGTTTATCCATTCATCCATCAATGGGCTATTGTTTCCACATTTTGGCTACTGTGAATAATGCTGCTGTGAACGTGGGTGTACAAATATTTGTTCAAGTCCCTGCTTTCATTTCTCGTGGGTTTATACTCAGAAGGAGAATTACTGGATCATATGGTATGTCTAGGGTTTCTTATTTTGGGAATTGCCATACTGTGTTTTACAGTGCCGTGCCACTTTATAGTTCCACCAGCAGTGCACAGGTTGGGTTCCAATGTCTTCACATACTTGCCAGCACTGGTTAATTTTTAAAAAGTTGTGTTTTTGTAATAGCCTTCCCAGTGGGTGTGAACTAGTATCTCGTTCTGTTTTTTGCATGTGGGATCTTAGTTCCCTGACCAGGGATCCAACCCATGCCCCCTGCAGTGGAAGCGTGGAGTCTTCACCACTGGACCATCAGGGAAGTCCCCTCATTGTGGTTTTGATTTACATTTCTCTAATGATTAGTGATGTTGAGCATCTTTTCATGAGTGTATTTGCCATCTGAATGTCTTCTGTGGAGAAAGGTCTATTCAGGTCTTTTGCCCATTTTTAAATATGGGTGTTTGTTTTTTGTTATTGATGAACCCTTACTTGTTAACAGATAAGATACTCTCACTGTCATGAACTTATGGGAAAGATATTGACTTGCATTTACTTCTTTTTTGCTTTTCTCTCTCCATCATAGTTCCCCATTGGTTATTATTTATTGCTGTCCTAGTTTGTCCTGTTCTCAGACTTGACCCAACAGATCCACTCCTTCCCTCCCCTTCCCACATCCCATGTTGTGGACTCTTGTCTCTTTAGCTGTTGGTTCCTTGGACAGAGAGTTTTATTTAAGCCAACGGCCCCCATTGCCTTCTTTTTCTTCCTAAGGATTGTCATCTGCTCTCTGGTTTTTGCCACAGTTCCTCCACTGAAGCTGCATTTTGGGAGCCCAGGAGCTTCTGGCTCCACAGTTTTTTTGTTGGATTGACACTGATGATGACCTCTTCCTCCTTGAAGCTCCTTTGGTCCCTGGGACACTTCTCTGTGAGGGAAGGGGAGTGAGCAGTGGGGTTTAGGACTGTGGACCTTTGCCTGGCTGTAGATGCTAGCTTTGACTGTGAACTCACTCTAGTGACGTCATTCTGCGGGATTCCTCTCAGTGAAGGAGAACATTAGCACCCACCTCGGAGATGTGTGGTGAGCACTGAATGAGTCATCACATAAAACCTGCTTAGACACAGTAGTTGGCGCATAGGAAGTGTTAGTTTTTAGACACTATTGGAATGTTACATTTGGCCTTCTATATCCGTGGGTTCTGCATCCTCGAATTTAAGCAACCACAGATAGAAAATATTCAGGAAAAGAAATTATAGAAACCTCGCACCTGCAACTGTTTACATAGCATTTACACTGTATTTACGAGCATTGACATAGTACTTACATTGTATTAGGTATTAAAAGTCATCTAGGGACTTCCCTGGTGGTGCAGTGGTTAGGAATCTGCCTGCCAATGCAGGGGACACGGGTTCGATCCCTGGTCTGGGAAGATCCCACATGCCATGGAACAACTAAGCCCATGCACCACAACTACTGAGCCTGTGCTCTGGAGCCCTCAAGCCACAACTACTGAGCCCGCGTTTCACAACTACTGGAGCCCGCACGTCACAACTACTGAAGCCTGCATGCCTAGAGCTCATGTTCTGCAACATGAGAAGCCACTGCAATGAGAAGCCTGTGCACCGCAAGGAAGAGTAGCCCCCGCTCGCCACAGCTAGAGAAAGCCCGCGCGCAGCAGTGAAGACCCAACGCAGCCAAAAATAAATAAAGTAAATAAATTTAAAAAAAGGTAATCAAGAGATGAGTTAAAGTATACAGGAGGATGTGCATAGGTTATGTGCAAATACTACGTCATTTTATAAGATTGAGCATCCTTGGATTTTGGTATCCGCAGGGGTCCTGGAGCCAATCCCCGTGGATACCGAGGGATGCCTGTAATCTGGTTTTTCTCTTATGTGTCCAGTTGGTCCCTTTTCACCTCCATTTGTTCCCCTCCTGACTCTTATTTCTTAAATTCTGTTCTTTGCTCCTCATCATTCTCTTCCTAGACATTGTCTTGCTGTCATCATTTCATTGTCCGCCTTTGTGCAGACAGATTCTCACTAGGTTACCTCTCTACCTTTTAGTAGGAGGCTTCTTGTAGCATGAAACTGTGCTGTATGGACATATTTTGGGGAGGACATTTTGACCCTTGTCAGATCACTCCATGTCAGCTGCCCCCTCACCAGCTCATACACAGCCATGTCAGTTCCACCACAAGCCTGGAAGAATTTGACCTTTCACCTATTTCTATGAATTGCGTTATTTTGAAGATGAAATCACAAGTGTCACCCTGCACAGTGGACCTAATAGGACCACATTAAGTGATTATATCCTGAGTAGATGTAAGAAGGGATAGTGGGGCTTTATGAATCAAACAAACTAACGTCATGGAAGTCTTAGGAGTGATTTAGAATGTAGCCTGGTGCTTACTAGTTACTGGATAATGTGAGGTACTTAATTGACTTTCACAAAAACTTTAGAAGGTAGTTAGTATTATCTTACCATTTTAGACTTTTTCCATTTCTCACTTATAGAGACAATAGTCTTTTTTTTTTTTTTTGAGATTCCAGAAATATATTCAACCCTCTGTGGCCAATTGATTTTCTTTCTTTCTTGTTTTTTTCGTGTTTTCCAGCATGTTTTTTTTTTTAACATCTTTATTGGAGTATAATTGCTTTACAATGGTGTGTTAGTTTCTGCTTTATAACAAAGTGAATCAGTTAGTCTTAAGACGGTAAATATGCCCAGAGTCTCATAACTAGCAAGTGACTGACTTAAGATTTAACCCATTTCCTTGGATTCCAAACACAGAACTCTTAACATCTTGACTGTCTTCAGTATGTGTCATTTCCCATTTCTCATTTTATTTTTTCCTGCCCCCTCTTCCTATATTTATTGGCTATGCTACAGCTTAGTCCATTTCAAAGAGAGGATGTGTGTGTATTTATCAATAATATCTTGTTTTAATGTGTGAATTAATTCAATCCTGCTTTTAGTTTTTATTATCCCAACTCTTTTCTATAATTTTCATTTGTTTTCTAAATTCTATGAGAGCTTAGTCCTTTTCTTTAATAATGGAAATACTTAAGGCTATGCATTTGCCTCTGAAAGCAACTTTGAACACATTCTAAGGAATCAACTAGTGTTCTCCTTTGTTTTGTTTTATAATTAAACTGTTATTACACCTTTAATATCTCCTTTTCACCTCATAGTTAATTTTCTTTATTTCTAAGTGGTTAGGATTTGATGATCTTGTTAAACTTAATGTTAATTCCTGGTTTTATTGGTTTATTGCTGGGATGATGGCCTGTTGTTTCCCTCTTAAGTCGGTATACAGTTATACTGCTATTCAGAAGTACATGTAGTTATAATAATGGGAATGCTGGCTTAAAATGAAAATTACCAGCATTTGAAAACAGTGCTTATAACTCACTTATTTTAGTCTAAATTTGAGTTCTCATTTCTCCAACTGATATGCTGTGTTTCTTTTATTATTAAAATAAACTATATATTCTCAATAAAATCCTTAGGGTACATTTCTAGCTTTGTTTTTTATAGGAAAATGGTCCCAGCCTGTTCTGTAACAGCCAGCACTCTGTAAAAACGAAGAGCTGTTGTTAAGTGGAACCGTAGGAGTAGCTAACAAATCCGTCAATGTTTAACAATTTTAATGAGCTTTTCAAAAGTGTCATATTTTCACTGTGAATCGTTTCACATTAAAATCTCTAGTTTTCTTGCCAACGTTATCGTTAATGAAAGCTGTGTGCTTCCAGCCAGATTTGGAGCGAAGTGAATGTGAGTGAGCTGGAAGCAGAATCCATAAGAAACCCGTGTCCGAGGGGAAATTTCCTGAGCATGTGGGTCTTGGTTCTGTTAATTCCCTCTGGCAATTTTAGCCACATTCCCCCCAAGTCCCAGGGCAGTGACTCATTCAGGACTACTTGGGAATTGGTGACTTAGGTCAGTGAAATGTCTTTCTCACATATTTCTGCTTCTTCCACTGATTCATGGTGTCTGTGCTGGGTTTTCAAGTGAGAAACAGTGAAATACACAAGGAGGTGACTGGCATTTGACCAGGAGATGATATTTGCATGTTAGTATTTTCTTTTTCCATTTCAGGAAAGGTGGTTTCCATAGATTCATTGAAAAGCTATGATGACCTAGAGGTGGCCAGAGGAGAGAGGGTAGTTCTGGAGAGGTAAGATGAGGCAGAAAAAACTAAGGAAGGATGGGACACAGCTGAATGGAAATAGCCCCCAGCTCTTTTTGACTCTTGAATGTTGTAACCATCTGTCTAGTCTTTTGTAGGAGTTCCTGCCTTTAGAGTTTTCTTTAAACAGAAATAAAAATCAAGTGGGGAAGAATTACGGAAAATTATGGAAAAAACATTTTTCCTTTCAGAATATTCATAGAGAGAGGAGGAAGCATGTCCTGACAGATCTAAATGCAATGTGGCTTGTGGGAGGAATTCCACCTAGTACCGTATTGTGTTTGCTGCCTAGCACAGCTCGCACAAGATGCGTTGCAGATATTCCAGCAATAACTGCTTTGAGTAATTTTATTCATTTATTCACTTAGTAAATGTATAAGTGTTCTAGGGCTGACATAACAAGGGACCACAGAGCAAGTGGCTTAAACAACAGAAATTTACTGTCTCACAGCCTTGGAGGCTGGAAGTCCGAGATCAAGGTGTCAGCAGGGCTGGTTCTGAGTCCTGTGAAGGAGAATCTGCTCCAGGTTTTTCCTCAGCTTCTGGTGGTTTGATAACAATTTTTGATGTTCCTCGGCTTGTAGAAGCATTACCCTGATCTCTGTCTTCATCTTCACATGGTGCTCTGTGTGTGTGTGTGCATCTGTGTCCAAATCTCTCTGTTTTCTAAGGACCCCAGTCATATTGGATGAGGGACCACCCTATTCCGGTATGACCTCATCTTAACTAATTACATCTGCAATGTCCCTATTTCCAAATAAGGTCACATTCTGAGGTCCTGAGGGTTAGGACTTCAGTATACGGACTTGGGGGGAACAAAATTCAACCCATAACAGTAAATATTTATTTACGCAGCCAGTGAATGTTTACTGAGCATCTGCTATGTGAAAAGTACGTTATGAGGTATTGAGGTTTAAATAAATACCAATAAAATATTTCCTGTCACAAGCCACTTACAGTATAGTATAAACAAATAATGTAGCAACAAATAACTGTAATCCGGTGGTGCTATGGTAAAGGTGTGTACAAGGAATTGTGGTGGAGATGACAGGAAAACTTCACTCAAAGGGCAAAGTTTGAGCTGGATCTGAAAGGATTAAAAGGAGATCACTTGGTAGACCATGGGCATTCTGGCCAGAGAGAGCAGAATGGAGGTCTGAAACAAAACAGTGCACTCATGGGACTTTAAGCCATCTTGTGGCAGGAGTGTAGGCTGCACTGTGGAGGTGATGGTTGCCACTGGAAGGGTTTTGTTTTAATTGCAGTACAGTTGATTTACAGTATTCTGTTTGTTTCAGGTGTACAGCAAACGTGATTCACTTATATATATGTATATATATATTCACTTATATATTATATATGTATATATATTCTTTTTCATTCTTTTCCATTATAGGTTATTACAAGATATTGAATATAGTTCCCTGTGCTCTACAGTAAATCCTTGTTGTTTGTCTACTTTATATATATAGCAGTTTGTATCTGTTAATCCCATACTCTTAATTTATCCCTCCCCCACCTCCATTTCCGCTTTGGTAACTGAAAGTTTCTTTTCTGTGCTTGTGAGTCTGTTTCTGTTTTGTAAATAAGTTCATCTGTGTTATTTTTTTTAGATTCTACATATAAGTGATATCCTATGATATTTGTCTTTCTCTGTCGGACTTACTTCACTCAGTATGATCATCTGCAGGTCCATCCATGTTGCTGCAAATGGCATTATTTCATTCTTTTTTAAAGGCTGAGTAATAGTCCATGGTCACTGGAAAGTTTTAAGCACTGGAATGACACTACTGGACTTGTGGTTTTGAAAAGTTCTGATTGACAGCATAGAGGCTGCAGTGGAGGTGGTTAAGTCCAGAGTTTGTGAGATGAAACAGTCAAAATGGGCTTGAGTTTGGCGCTTGTGAGTGGATTCTAAGGCCCTTCAGCCTGAAAAGAGGAGTGGAATTTGAGATGTCTATGGGAGGTCCATTTGGCATTTGGATTTGGAGATGGGCAAAAAGTGCGGAAAGACAGTATGGATTAGGGGATGATTTTGTGTATAACCGGGGGAGGTGGGGTGGATAAGGGAGACCATGTCAAGTAACAAGAGAGGGTCGGCAGCACACCTGAATTTTAGGGGCAAGATGAGTAGCAGAGCCAACAAAGGAGAGTCAGAGTGAAAAATCAGAGTGATCAGAGGAGAAGCAGATGAGCACAGCATAGAAGCCAAGGACTGTGGCTGTTATGAGAAGAAACACCCGACATCTCCAGCAGGTCATGGAAGATGAAGCCTGCGTAGAGCTCATGTGCCTTGTGGCTCAGTCTTGACGTTATATCTTTTACAGTCTCACCTGATATATATGAAAATATCAGCCGTTTGATATCCAAAAGGCAAGTAGAATCTTTGCTGAAATCTTTCAAAGGACGCCAAAGGCGATTCCATTCATAATGCCCAACAACATCTTAAATTCTCCCTGCTCTTTCCCTGTAATCTGCCACCTTCCAAGTTACCCGGTCCCCGTCCTGTAAATTCTCCAACATCTCTCCAATCCAGCCCTCACTAGCTCTTTCTTTCACCCCAGCACCTCTTATCTTCCATGTTGATTCTGTTCTGTTCTACTAGTAACTCTCCGCCTTTTCCAGTATTTCTCAATTCTTCGCTCATCTGTGACCCTAATTCTTTGCAAGGAACAAGCTGGTAAAGACAGCATTCTTGGCAGAAGTGTGGAGGAGGAACAGACTATCGGTATGCCTCCGTTAATCCTTTCCTGACCCAAAGCAGGCTATTGGTGACCTTTGGTAGAGTGCTTTCAGGTAAGCAATGGGGGTAGAGGCAGATAGCAGTGTGTTGAAAGTTAATTAATTGGGGGATAAGGCTGTACAAAGTGGTGAGTACAGACTATTTATTCCAGAAGCTTGATTTGGAAGGGAAAGAAAATAAAAGGCTGACCAGAAGATGTTAGGTTATTGAGATAAGATCCTTTAAACATTTTTTTGGAGTGAATTTTTGTTTTGCAATCATACTTACAGCAGAGATTCATGTAGGCCGTGGCTGTCATTTTAAGAGGAAAAAACAATACCGTTTGCATTGCTCATTATTATTATTATTTTTAAAGGTTTTTTTTTTTTTTTTTTGATGTGATGTGGACCATTTTTAAAGACTTTTAAGTCTTTTTTGTTACAATTTTCCTTCTGTTTTACGTTTTGGTGTTTTGGCCATGAGGCATGTGGGATCTTAGCTCCCCAACCAGGGATCAAACCCACACCCCCTGCATTGGAAGGCAAAGTCTTAACCACTGGCCCATCAGGGAAGTCCCACATTGCTCATTATTAATATGTATTGTCATTGGAACTGATGAAGAAGAAAGTCACAGTACCCCCAGGCCAGAAGCCTGGATCCCAGAACATGGACATTTACTACTAGAGAGGCTTAAACATTATGAGGACAGGGTGAGGTATGAATGTGGGTCCACCTTGAGGGGAAGGAATGAGCCGAGCGATGGGGCTTACTGATGCAGGGAAAAGTGCCTTTTGTTTTATGCTCATAGACTTTACCCAAATTACTTATTCAATAAATATTTGTGCATCGCCTACCATTTCGTTCCCATTGTTCTAGGCCTCGGGGTTCCTAGGGCTCCTGGGGCTGTAGCAGGGCAGATATAATATCCCATCATTCCTTTGCTAATTTTTTTCTTAACCCAAAGATTCCCAGAGGGAAGTGGCTATTGAATTCTTCTATTAAGAGGCTGAGGATTTAGGTCTGGGAACAGGGGAGTGGATGTCTTTATTTATCTAAATGGGGAGGTGGATGTAGACAGGTGGCTCCGCCCATCACAGGAGGACCATGAGGGTTTGCCGTGACTAGCTGTCTTACACCTTGGCCCTTTGGTAATAAGGGAATCCTAAAAAGTATGTGTGACTCAGCAGCACCTGTTGCCACTGTGGTGAGGTGATCCCAAGTTCAGAAATGTAGGGAAAGGTCAAGTTTAAATTAGTGAATGGTTATGTGCAATGGCATTCACTTTCTTTGCTTCTGCACTTCATAAAACTAGAAATACAAGAAGGTTAACAGAATATTGCCATGGAATATTGCCTGCACTAGGATCTGGGTAGGAATGTTTGTAACCGGCACAATATTTATACACATGTGGCAGTTGTGAAACTTGTTATTAGGGTGTCATGTGGAAATCTGCTTTCTTAAGAAGACTACAAAAATGTTTGCCCAATCCTTCCTCCCAGTTGCTAATTCTCCTCAAACGTCTATGTTTTACTCTTCATGGCTGGTCTTTGTAAATGAAAGTTTGGGTTGAACAGTCTTGGGAGTTTGAGGGAAGTCTCTTGGCAACTGTGTAGGTCAGTGTTTGAATCAAAAAAGGGGTCTAAACCCTCCCCCATCAGTGAGTCTTTTGGCCGAGTGTCATGGCCTCACCATTTTGTTCAGACCCTGGGCACAGGGATCTGCTTCAGGCCAGGCCAAGTGATCTTGAACCCAACAGGCAGAAGTCACGAGGTTTTCTCTACTTCTACTAGAAAAACAAAGCTCCTTTCCTAGTCATATGTCCTCAGTAGAATCCGCCCACTTTCTTATAGACAATCAGCAAGTAATGACAGGCTGGAGGAAGCTATGTGATTACTATATAGGAAAAAATGACAGGCATAAGTAAGCATTCATCACATTGAGGTAGAAATCACCCACTTGTTACAAGAGCATCCACTGTGAAATCAGATTGTTCTACCACACCTCCTGCAATGAAGTCAAGAGCCTGAAATAGCCCACAGTTCAAAGGACATTCCAGCAGAAGACAGATGATGATAATCGCAGTTACCGTGGGCAGCTCAAGAAGGGACCTGCCTATGTGGATGAGACTGTTGATGTTTGGCTTCAGCTTTTCACCTGTCTGCTTGTAGATTTCTGTGATTGTCTACTGTCAGGATTGAGAGGGAGCTGTGAGTGATGAAATCCGTGGTGAGAAGTCATCCCACAATGAGAAGAAGTTGTGCGTTGAGGGCGATCTGCGTGTGTCGTGGAGGGCGCAGGTGCGAGTCAAGAGGCAGTTCCGCCAGAGGTGTATCTGCTCCTGAAAGAGTCACTGTGCTGTGTGACAGGTCACGTAGGTTTTTGCATTTTGTGTCTGGACAACCATGGTTTATTACTGTGTGTGCATGATTTTCTGAACCAAGACTATCTTTCTCTCTCTCTGTTTTTAAACTGAAGTATAGTTGATTTACAATGTTGTGGTAATTTCTGCCGTATAGCCAAGTGATTCAGTTATACATATATATATTATTTTTCATATTCTTTTCCATTACGGTTTATAACAAGATATTGAATATAGTTCCCTGTGCTGTACAGTAGGACCTTGTTGTTTATCCATTCTATGTGTACCAGTTTGCATCTGCTAATCCCAAACTCCCAATCCTTCCCTCTCCCACCCCCTCCCCCTTGGCAACCACCAGTCTATTCTCTATGTCCCTGATATTGTTTCTGTTTCATAGGTTCATTTGTGTCATATTTTAGATTCCACATATAAGTGATAGCATATGGTATTTGTCTTTCTCTTTCTGACTGCACTTAGTATGATATCTCTAGTTGCATCCATGTTGCTGCAGATGACTTTATTTCATTCTTTTTTATGGCTGAGTAATATTCCATTGCATATATATACCACATCTTCTTTGTCCATTCATCTGTCATGGACATTTGGGATGTTTGGTTATTGTCTTGGCTATTGTAAGTAGTGATGCAATGAACATAGGGGTGCGTGTATGGTTTTGAATTGTAGTTTTGTCTGGATATATGCCTAGGAGTGGGATTGCTGGATCATATGGTAATTCTAGTTTTAGTTTTCTAAGGAACCTCTGTACTGTTTTCCACAGTGGCTGCACCAACTTACATTCCCACCAACAGCGTAGGAGGGTTCCCCTTTCTCCACACCCTCTCCAGCACTTGTTATTTGTAGACTTTTTAATGATGGTCATTCTGACCAGCATGAGGTGATACCTCATTGCAGTTTTGATTCACATTTCTCCAATAATTAGCTATGTTGAGCATCTTTTATGTGCCTATTGGCCATCTGTATTTCTTCTTTGGAGAAATGTCTCTTTAGGTCTTCTGCCCATTTTTCGATCGGGTTGTTTGTTTTTTTGTTGTAGAGTTATGTGAGCTCTTTGTATATTTGAAATCAAGCCCTCGTCGGTTGCATCATTTGCAAATATTTTCTGGCATTCTGTAGGTTGTCTTTTTGTTTTCTTTATGGTTTCATTTGCTGTGCAAAAGCTTGTAAGTTTGATTAGGTCCCATTTGTTTATTTTCATTTTTATTTCTATTGCCTTGGGAGACTGACCTAAGAAAACATTGGCATGATTTATGTCAGAGAATGTTTTGTCTATGTGCTCTTTTAGGAGTTTTACAGTGTCATGTCTTATGTTTAAGTCCTTAAGCCATTTTGAGTTTATTTTTGTGTATGGTGAGAGGGTGTGTTCTAACTTAATTGATTTACATGCTGCTGTTTAGCTTTCCTAACACTTGCTGAAGAGACTTTTTCCCGTTGTATGTTCTTGCCTCCTTTGTGGAAGATTAATTGACTGTAGGTGTGTGGGTTTATTTCTGGGCTGTCTGTTCTGTTCCATTGATCTACATGTCTGTTTTTGTGCCAGTACCATGCTGATTTGATTACTGTAGCTTTGTAGTATTGTCTGAAGCCTGGGATGGTTATGCCTCCTACTTTGTTCTTTTTCTTCAGGATTGTTTTGGCAATTCTGGGTCTTTTATGGTTCCATATGAATTTTAGGATTATTTGTTTTAGTTCTGTGGAAAAGGTCATGGTAATTTGATAGAGATCGCATTAAATCCATAGATTGCTTTGGGTAGAATGGGCATTTTAACAGTATTAATTCTTCCAATCCAAGAGCATGGGATATCTTTCCATTTCTTTGAATCATCTTCAACTTCCTTTATTAAAGTTTTATAGTTCTCAGAGTATAAATCTTTCACCTCCTTGGTGAGGTTTATTCCTAAGTATTTTATTTTGGGGGTTGCGATTTTAAAAGGTATTTTTTTTTACATTCCGTTTCTGATATTTCATTGTTGGTGTAAAGAAATGCAACGGGTTTCTGTACATTAATCTTGTATCCTGCTACCTTGCTGAATTTGTTTATCAGTTCTAGCAGCTTTTGTGTGGAGTCTTCAGGGTTTTGAAAGAAGGCTGTCTTCCATCCTCTTAATCATCCTGTCTACCTCCTGGCACCAATAGGCAGATCTGTGCCCTGTGTGTGCCCTTCTTTCTTCTTGCACAGCTTTTTATTCCCCTTCCTGCTAAAGCAGCCTGACTTAGGTTTCTGAATGCTCCTAAAAACAGTCCAAACTTTGCCTCTAGTAACCCACCAGCCTCCTCAGTGTGAACAGCAGGGGGTGAAACTCTTGGTATGGCTTCTTCCTCTTCCATTGAAATACGCCAGGTTCTGTTTCTTCTGAGATATTATTGAGGTCCTATGCAATGTTCATAAAGTAAAAACAATGCACTGAAAACTTTTGTAAACAGTTTAATCCTCAGGAGACGCCGTATAAACCAAGTGTTTGTTTTCATGTAAGAAACTGTTATCCAAGCTGCAAAGAAGCATAATTTGCCCTTTGGAGACTTGGGTGGCTTCTCTATGCATTCAGATCTTTCCTTTGGGTTTCTTTGAGTCAAATGCTGTGAGTCAGCAGATGCTACAATGACGGAAAATATGGAAGATGGTCCCTGCTCTGTCCTTCTGGAGTATCAGCCGGTGAGAAAGGTGGGCAGCAGTCCAAAGTCTGCACAAAGAAATGATAAAATCCCATTCATGAAACTGATAAAATACCATGCAGTGGGTGGCGGAAGTAAAGGAGAGAACACCGCTGCTGGGGAATGGGCCCTGAAGGGTAAGGTAGAGCAGAGTGGGGTGGGCGGGGGTGTGGCAGAGGCTTTGGAAACTCACACAAGGAAGGTCATTTGCACAGGAGGGAAGGATCTGAAAGGGAGCAAGCGTGGCCTGAGAGGAGAGGTAGGGAGAGGTCCACTGTAACGGAGAATGCAGGGTGTGAGCTGTTTTATAAGGAGCTCGGTGGGTGAGTGGACGGTCATCTTAAAGATCCACTGAACTTATTTGTCAAGAATTGAAATTTCAAGCCATGAAGGGTTCAGCGCAGTCCAACCTGAATCCTGCCTACTGTTGCCATGGCCTCCTGTTGAGGGTGCTTCATGTAAGTCGAAATCTGGGCAGGCTGTATTTCCAGAATGATCACACTCCCTTGTTTCAGTGATTTTTCTTCCTTCTCTCCCCCGCGCCTGTGGTTTGCGCGCTGAATCCCTATCACTCTCGACTTTCTTATTGAGACCCTATTCCAGCATTCTGGATTCTGTGACTCTCCCATTCAGGCCGCAGGAGTCCAGAATAATTGGGGAGAAGATGTTCTTTGAGAAAAATCTCTTGTATTTGTTTTCAGAGTGTTTTATATGGGGCTAAAGAATACTTTATTTCACCAGACTCAGGCAGCCAAAGAGTTTTTCCAAAAATTTCAGATTTTTCTAACCTGGGTGTTGCACAGAAGAATAAGCAAGGATATGTTCTGCTGTATCCTTTTTCGGTATGTTATTAATTTGTTTTGTTTCATTTTTGGTCAGAAGAAGGGTCCTTATTCTTAGCTTATTGAAGTCATCAGAAGCTTATCGTCTTTAAAAACCCATTGTAGATCGGCTTTCTTAAATCTATGGACACCATTTTTTGGTTCTTTTTAACACTGTGGATAAAACTGTTCAATAAAATGAAAATTGTTCATTGTTATTTGGGCTGTTCAGAAAAGAATGCTTCAGAGGCTTAACAGAAATAGGTTCAAAATACCTTGAGTTGGGCCCTTGGTTTCTTAAGGATTGGGAGCCGCAAGTAAAGGCATTATTATTATTATTATTATTTTTGAAATAAAGAAGTCTTCAGCAGTGGGTAGATTGCAGAGTGAGGGGACAGAGCCTGAATGGAGTATGGACCCCTGCAAACACACGTCTCTGTCTCACTGTCAGAATTCCAGTCACAAGGCCCGGTGGGGTGATCTTTTCCACAGTTGGGAGAGAAAAAGAGACAGAAGGTCCAGAAATGGAGCTTCCCAGTGGAAAGCACAACCGATAGCCTGGAAAAGAGCGATGCTTTCCTCTGGATAATAGTTCATATAATTGAGGGAAATCTAAGGAGACCCCCTGGGACCAGCAGTACCTTTCAGATAGTAAACGCTGCGAGATGGTCCCTGGTATGGACTGAATTGTGTCCCTGCCAAGTTCACGTGTGTGTGATAGTGTTTGGAGCTGGGGCCTTTGGAAGGTAACTAGGTTTAGTTTTAATGCATTCTCTTTGCCTCTCTCTCTCTCCTCTCTCTCTCTCATCCCTCCCTCTTTCCTCACTGTGCCACGTGAGGCCACATGGAGACATCGGCCATCGCAAGCCAGGAAGAGAGCTCTCACTGGAACCCAGCCCTGCTGGCAGCCTGATCTCAGACTTCCAGCCACCAGAACTGTGAGAAAATAAATGTCCGTGGTTTAAGCCTCCTTTGACTATGGTGTTTTGGTACGGCAGCCTGACCTGCCTAAAATGCCAACCCCTGAAATGCCTTCCTAAAGCTAAACATTTATTGATTCTGAGACCAGGGATCGTTGGTATGAATCTCTGGGCTCTGTCTTCTCAGTCACTTGATGTGGTTGGAGCTGTCATGCTCAAAGTAAGTGGATGGGGAGAGAGGCCCCACTGGACCCCAGACTCAGCAGTCCGTAAAGCCTAGAGAAGCCGACCCCCTGATGTCCTCAGAAAAGCCAAACTCCTCACGTGCTTCTCAAGGCCGTGCTGGCCCCCAGCCTCACTTCCAAGCTTTCCCTTTGCATGTTGCCCTGTTTCTGGGACCCATGGGCCTCCCCAGGGCAGCAATCCTGAACACCCTCAGGTAGGACTTCTGTTCTCTCCTCTGTACTGTCAAAGCAAAGCCAGAGCCGGACAGCAGATAAAGCAGGAAGAACAGATTTTATTGCAGAACTATCGCGATAGGGGAAATGAGACCTCAGTACAGAGCTGGGCTCAGCTCGGAGTACGGCCCGGACAAGTGGGGATTTATAGCCGAGGAGCAGGGCGTGGGATCCGTGGGTAGGAAATTACTGAGAGGAAGCATCAGGGGTCGGGGGGATTCTGGCTAAACTGAACTTGACAGGGTTCTTGCTGACGGTGGGCCCCAAGCCTGGGGGGATAAGGAATTTGACCAGATATTGAGGATGGGAGATTCTGGCTAAACCCACTTAGCAGGATTCTTGCTGAAATTGGGTGACACAGAGATTACGTGGGAGTCCAAGGTTGAGGCCTCGTTGAGAAATGGATTCAGAAGAGCCTGACGAATTTGGTCAGGGAGAGGGTCTGTCAGGTCCGCAGACCTCCTCGTTGTGTCGTGTCGTACTTAACTGCTCTGCTCATCCTGTGGGCTGTGAGCCCCTCAAAAGTTTGCCTTCTTCATCCTGGAACCCGGGGCCCCCGGACCCCTGCCGGGTACAGAGGAGGTGCTCGGAAGAGGTTTTCTGAGGCAGTGAAAGTGTCTGGGATGAGGGCGCAGGGCTCGCTCCCTCCCAACAGCAAGGGGCTACACTGAAAGCTCTTCCAATGGGAAGCATTCCTGTCCCAGCCGGTCAGCCTCAAAGGATGGGCACAGGATGCCCCCGAGGCCACGTCGGTGGGGACGCTTCACCAATATAATTTCCTACAGCCGCCGGCAGCATGAGAGCTGAATGGTAAATGGAATTTTTGTTCACGGTTCTTGGTTGAGCTCATGAGGTGATGTGAAAGGCACAGAAAGAAACCATTCGTGGTGGGGTTGGGACGTTCAAATTCCCTTCTCGCCAAAGAGGAGGCCCCCGGCGCCCTCTAGACACCTCTGTGTGCAGACTCCAGCCATGGCTCGGCGATGACCCAGTGTCAAAGGCAGCTGGGGTGCGTGGCCACAGCCCAAGGGTGCCTCCGGGGGAGGGGCAGCCTCCCCTGAGCGGCCGCAGGGAGCCAGAACAGATGGTCTCAAACATTTTTTAAATGGGAGAGGGGCTGAAGTAGAGTTGATGGTTTCTTTGGTTAAGCAGAAAAAATTTTAAAAATGGTCAGCCACCGTCACCATTCTTTTTCATAAAATGGAAAAATATGTTTTACTGAGAAAAGTGGTAAAAATGTGTGAAGTTTCCACTCCACTTCACCCCAGCCCTGACTCTCAGGGCCTCGAGGGAAGGTCAGATAAAAACAACTACCGTAACATTCTTAGAGGGACCAGAAATGTGAAGATGACCTCACCCAGCGCCTCAGATGCCCACGGTGCCGTCTTTCGCCTCTTGGAATCACTGCCATCATTAGTTTTGAAGTGTGACCATCCCTCAGCTCAGGTGTGAGAGCCTCTGTCCACCAGTGGTGACGGAAGACCCTGAGCACCAGAATAGGACTAATAAAGTGGATCTGACACCTTGGATGGGACAAAAATTACATTCTTGTTTTCATGAACCTTTCACTGAAATTTAGCACTTCCTTCCATCACGAATATGGCATGGTATTCGTTTCCTAGGGCGGTGGTAACAAAGAACCTCAAACCCAGGGCTTAGGACCAGAGGAGATGGGGTGGTGTGACCGCAGAGAGACAACAGGTACTTATCTTCTCACAGCTCTGGAGGCTGGAAGTTGGAGGTCAAGGTATGGGCAGAATTGGTTCCTTCTGAGGGCTGTGAGGGAGAGTCTGCCCCAGGCCTTGCCCCCAGCTTCTGCTGGTTGGCTGGCAATCCTTGACGTTCCTTGGCTTCTACAAGCATCACCCTAATCTCTGTCTTCATCTTCGCATGGCGTTCTTCCTGTGTGCTTATCTGTGTGCAAATTTCCCCCTTTAATAAGGACCCCAGTCATAAGTGGACGAGGGCCCGCTCTAATAGACCTCATTGTAACTTGGTGAAGATTCTCCAAATCAGGTCACGTTCTGAGGCTCTGGGGATTAGGGCTCCAGCATAGGCGTTTTGCGGGTCAGCCCCTAACAGGCACCGACCCGCTCAGCAGCGGAGCCCGCGACTTCGCCTCCGAAAGAGCTCATCGGCATTTGCACAGCACGGTAGTAGCTGTGGACCCTTCCAAATACAGGCGGAGCTCATGCTGCCTTCAAAATGAAGATAGTTATTAGACATGCAGCTACAAATCATTAGCAGATACAATAATAAAGGGCATTCCAGCATAGAAGAGTTTTTTCTTATAAAACTATTTTTAAAGAAATTGATGTATTTCGATGTTGTTAACATGATAGCCCAAAGAGAGCGTCCACCTGATGCCTGAAATCCAGCAGACTGTTGCTCTGACCCACAACAGCAGTGCAGGTTACCCTCACCAGCATTTATACAGAGCAGGGAGTTCTAGTTTTTGCCAATTGATAGTGTTGTGTGTATGAGGAGATTCCACCCTACAGAGAGCTGCGGGACTCCAAGGGGAGTCCAAGTCCCCTCCAAGCTGTGGAACTTCTTTCCCTCACAAACGGGGTAGAAACACATTCATTGCTCCAGGGTTCGAAGCTGTGTGTCTTCTTATGTCTCCATTTCTATAAGATAATCTGTAGTTTGGATTCATGCTGTATTTTCTTTCAGTGACTAAGTTTAAAAGGCTTGGGTTTTGTTCAGCAGCGTAGAATATTACTTTGGTACACTTTTAAAAGTATTTTGATACATTTATTTCAACATCGTTGATTTCCTTTGTAATCCTGTATCATTTATTTTATGAACTGTGGTGAAAGGTTCCATGATATAAAAATGTTTGTGGAGGGTTTGTGGCTCCTGCTGGCTTCGGGAAGAACTTACTTACACAGAGAACTGTAGGAGACCCAGTTCTGTTCCTCTCGCTGGCTGTCCAAGAGCCCACTGTCCTCTGAACCCACCCGGCTGCGTTTTCTCTCCGGTGCCCTTGAACCCTCTGTGGATGTGGCCTGTGTTGCAAGCAGCCAGCCAGGAGGGAGGCTCTCAGGGCAAATCTGGACCACTCTTCCCACGCTTCTCCAGGCTGGGGTCATCCCGGGGGCAGGGCGCCCTCTGCTTGTGTGTGACAGAATCCCTCTGGCAAGGTGGACTTGAAGGGGCGAACTGAGGTGACATTATGGGGTGCCCTCCAACCTGCCAAAGGGCACACTCTGATTAGAAGTTGTCAGGAGGGTGAAAATTCCCCCTCTACCCCTCTTGAGTTCTTGTGGCTGGACTCATAATAAAACTGACACAAGACAGATGAACAGGAGAAAAAGAAACAAATTTTACCTTTTGTGTACAGAGGGAGATCTCATAGAAATGGGACTTGAGAAGTGGCTAAAAAGCAGGCAGCTTTTAAACCTTTGAGCCTATAAATTTGTGGGGAATTGACAAGATAAAGAAACTTAGGTTTGGGGTGCTCTGTTAGGGAAGAATATAAATGGAGTTTGGGCTGGGGTAATAAAGAAGTGACAAGATCTGTTTATATAGGTTTCTCAGCCCTGGATTCCCCATCTCTGGAGATAAAGGTGTTCTTCTACCTCTAGATGCAGGGGGTGCATCTTTCACATGGGAGATTTATTTTTCTGATTTCAGAGAGACAGAAAGGAGGGTCAGAGTGTCCCTCGTGCATTGGCTGTTTCTTAAGTAACCGTAATTCAAGATAACCCATACGCCACTGAGGTATATTTTGGAGCGACCTGCCCTGAGCCCCCAAAAAGTCATGACAGGAGTAATTATCACCAGGCAGGCATGATTCTCCCCAGTTGGTGACATAGACACAGGTGTGGAGTATTTAAATACCCTGTGTCAAATTGCAAACTGTTGTGATCCAGCCAGATGTGAACAAGATCTTTTGTTTCCAAATTCCCGGATCTTTCCATCCCAGCAGGCTGCCTGAAGTTAACAAAAGAGGACTTTTTTTTTTTTTTAATCTGCTCTGCAGCATCTTAAGCTGATTTAAAATGGAAAACGGAGTGGGTACTGATTTGGCAATTAATGAAATACTGAAGCATCATCATAGCAACCTCATACTTGATTAAGGAGCCTGCCTTTCGTATCTGGCCAACTGGTGTGTTAAAGCAACCGTCAGTGCTTTAGAGTTTATAGAAAAAGCAAATCCCAGACTTTATTTCCTGGGGTTGTATTAATCCTATTTTTAATTTTCTGTATATTATGATGTTTTGACATTTTAAAAAAACCTTTCTGGCTGGGGAGAAGAGCTGTCAGTTCCTAGAGATCACAAAGTGCCCAGCCAGGAGCTTGTCTTTAACATGTAAATGAACCCATCTGGAGCCCCACTTCCTCTCCGTGGCCCTGGGGCCCCAGGAGAATAGTCCTGTGCCTCAGTCATCCCAGGGCCAGGCACCAGGCAGCTAAGGGCACCCCTGTAGCCCAAGGCCCACCAAAATTATTCAAACTAGCCAATCCTAAAGTGTTCACTCTGTCCTGTCTCGAAGGGTCCTGGCCTTAGTCCCCATCATCTGTAGGGGTCTTCTGGCCATCACAGGGCAGGTCACCATCCTCATGGAAAACGAGGGACCTAAAAGTGTCATGTTTCAAAGGCAGGTCTGTTTGTGGTCACTTACTCAGCTGCTGTCCCCATCCCATCCTTAGATACCTGTGGCTCAATGCTTAGTCAAAAATAATAAAAGACAACCCTCAGAGTGGGAGAAAATATTTGCAAATGAACCAACTGACAAAGGATTAATCTCCAAAATTTACAAGCAGCTCATGCAGCTCAATAACAAAAAAACAAACAACCCAATCCAAAAATGGGCAGAAGACCTAAATAGACATTTCTCCAAAGAAGATATACAGACTGCCACCAAACACATGAAAGAATGCTCAACATCATTAATCATTAGAGAAATGCAAATCAAAACTGCAATGAGTTATCATCTCACACCAGTCAGAATGGCCATCATCAAAAAATCTAGAAACAATAAATGCTGGAGAGGGTGTGGAGAAAAGGGAACACTCTTGCACTGCCGTTGGGAATGTGAATTGGTACAGCCACTATGGAGAACAGTATGGAGGTTCCTTGAAAAACTACAAATAGAACTACCATATGACCCAGCAATCCCACTACTGGGCATGTGCCCTGAGAAAACCATAATTCAAAAAGAGTCATGTACCACAATGTTCATTGCAGCTCTATTTACAATAGCCCGGAGATGGAAACAACCTAAGTGTCCATCATCGGATGAATGGATAAAGAAGATGTGGCACATATATACAATGGAATATTACTCAGCCATAAAAAGAAACGAAATTGAGCTATTTGTAATGAGGTGGATGGAGACGCAAGAGGGAAGAGATATGGGAACATATGTATATGTATAACTGATTCACTTTGTTATAAAGCAGAAACTAACACACCATTGTAAAGCAATTATACTCTAACAAAGATGTTAAAAAAAAAAAAAAAAAAAACCAAGCAAGGAGCACTTGATCCCACTCCCCTAAAGCCCCTGGGGAGGTTGCTTAGCTCAGCTTCGATCACAAATGTCCCACTCCACGTCCTCAGGCACTTTTAGGTGTGGCTGCCTACTGACCTGCTCAGTCTCTTCCTGAAACCAAATAATCACAAAATCAGGATGCTGCCCGCGGCTCTCCTGAGTGTAGACCACAGCTCTGAGCTTGGTTGGGACACCTGGCCAAGGGAGGCCCTGTGCACAGCAGAGGCCATCAAGGGCTTATCAGGAAAACATCCAAAAGGATAAAAGCAAACAAACAACAGTTGGGGATGGACAGGAGATACAAAAGAAAAAAAAAAGAAAAATTAAGCTGCTTAGAGATACCAGCCGACCAACCATTCTCAAAAATTTTGCTTAAGGAAAAAATAAAAGAGGAAAGGGTTTTCTCCAGGAGAGGTCCCTGCAGACACTGGGGTTTCCCTTCCTTCCTCATATTATTATTATTTTTTTTTGCGGTATGCGGGCCCCTCACCGCCGTGGCCTCTCCCGTCGCGGAGCACAGGCTCCAGATGCGCAGGCCCAGCGGCCATGGCCCAGGGGCCCAGCCACTCCGCGGCATATGGGATCCTCCCGGACCGGGGCACAAACCCGCATCCCCTGCATCAGCAGGCGGACTCTCAACCACTGCGCCACCAGGGAAGCCCCCTTCCTCTTATTGACCTGAGAGAGAAACTGATGATGTGACTTTGGGTGGCTAAAGTCTCAAGCAGAAAACAAACAACTCCCACCCCAGTACAGCTTTAGGAGGCTACAAGACCAAGAGAAAAAAAAAGGGAAACTGAATTTTTTTTTCCTGAGCACATGGCAGGTCTAACCAACATTACTAGAGCCCTAGATTACCTAATGATTTCAAAACACACTCCTAGATACAGAGGGAGAAACTGGAGAGGGCATTAAATAAATTATGGATACATAGAATATTTTAATATAAATATATAACACGTTGTGTAACTGCTAAAACAAATATTTGATTAAAATATTTAATACTAATAAATATTGATATAAGCATTTTATTATTTTTACTATTAAATATTTAATTATTAATATAGTTTATGAAAATGATTATATATGATTATACAACTAAATTAAGACAAAGATTTCATATACATAGATACTAAAGAATATATAATTATGTAACTAAATTAAAACCAAGTTCCATAATTTGATCCAGTTAAAAACCCAAAATTTGCATACTAAAAAAAAATTGTGACAAAAAATAAAAAAGGCGCCTATTGGCTTTTGTGCTTGTACCACAGAGTTTCTCAAATCATCTTTAACATTTGCTAAAATGCACTAATTAACAAAACTTCATGGACTTAGTCAGTACTGGGCCTCAAATTATAGTTATATCTGAGGATCCCACTGAATTGAAACATTGTACCCCCATAATCTTAAAAAAGTAACTAAATATCAAATGGAGGAGAAATGGGTATACTCTGTTGTCTTGCCTAAATTACCCGTCATCACAGCACCCATTGCTTTGAAATATTCCAAATTGGACATAGATGGTCTGACACAATAAATAATGAATTAAAATAAAAGGACTTTTTTTTGACACTTACAAACTGGCTCGGTAAAATGGAATCCCATAAACACCCAGTTAAAATAGTTAACATGGCTCCATGTACGTTAATACGGGGCCTTATTAACTATATGAAATCTACGAATAAAGTGTGATTATCCCCACTGTTTCTCCATTTGACAGCTCAATTTTCCTTGTTCTGGAATCTGGAAAAAATAAAGGGTGCCTCATGGTGGATTCCTACAATCTTTTTTTTTTTTTTCCATGAAACCCAAACCAGTATTTCTTTCAAGTTAACCAAAATACATTCCGTGTTAAAACACAATTTTTGTATAGATACAGTTGCATTTAAAAAACTCGTAACGGTTTTCTTACCAGTATTTTTGCGTTCATAATATAAAAGTGAAATGAAGCACTAAGGAGAGCGCTCTTAACTTTTTATTTTTAAATTTTTATTTATTTTTAAAATTAAAATTAAAAAATTTTATATTGGAGTGTAGTTGATTTACAATGTTGTGATTTCTGGTGTACAGCAAAGTGATTCAGTTATACACGTAAATGTATAACTTATATGTATATGCATATATATATATATATTCTTTTTCAGATTCTTTTCCCATATGGGGAATTCCTACAATCTTAATGCTGTGCTTCCGTCGATTAGGGCCCAATATCCAATACCCAATATTATTAAAATTATTGATATTATTCAGTCCACAACTGGCTAGCATTTTGCTCTTATGGATATGGTGGACATGTCTGTTCAGTGTCAATTTCAACAGCCTCTCAGCTGAGTTGCTCCACTTCCCAAGGGACATGTTTTCCATGTTTCTCATGGGGCACCCCAGCAGCTTTGCCATCCTGATCTTTTCAGACAAGACCTTCACTGCATCCACCTTTCTCTAGGACACAGTATGACATTACATTAATGATATCCTCCTCCAAGGACACTCATTTGACACCCTCATTAAGGACACACAAGTCTAACATCTTTTAGTCACTATCGGGTTCTGGTGGCATCACATATTTCTCATTTACAAATTTTACTTCCCAATTAAAATCAACAGACACTTCCATTTGTACTCTCAAAAACTCCTTCACTATAGAAGCTTTGAAGTTCCATTTATCATCCTTTTCTTTTATGGTGTGTTTTGTATCCTGTTTTAAAACAAAATCACCCAGTCCAAGATCAGAAAACTTTTCTTCCAGAAGCTTTATTGTTGTACCTTTCACCTTTAGATATTGCAATCCACCTGGATTTGACTTGTGTATGGTGTAAGGTAGGGGTCAGCTACTTCTTACCCATGTGGATATCAAATAGACCCAGGACTCTTTTTTTTTTTTTTAACACCTTTATTGGAGTGTAATTGCTTTACAGTGTTGTGTTAGTTTCTGCTATATAACAAAGTGAATCAGCTATATGTATACATATGTCCCCATATCCCCTCCCTCTTGCGTCTCCCTCCCACCCTCCCTATCCCACCCATCTAGGTGGTCACAAAACACCGAGCTGATCTTCCCGTGCAATGCAGCTGCTTCCTACTAGCTATCTGTTTTACGTTTGGTAGTGTATATATGTCCATGCCACTCTCTCACATCGTTCCAGCTTACCCTTCCCCCTTCCCATGTCCTCAAGTCCGTCCTCTACGTCTGCCTCTTTATTCCTGTCCTGCCCCTAGGTTCATGAGAACCATTTTTTCTTTTTCTTTTTTTGGATTCCATGTATACGTGTTAGCATACGGTATTTGTTTTTCTCTTTCTGACTTACTTCTCTCTGTATGACAGACTCTAGGTCCATCCACCTCACTACAAATAACTCAATTTCATTTCTTTTTATGGCTGAGTAATATTCCATTGTATTCATGTGCCACATCTTCTTTATCCATTCGTCTGTCGATGGACACTCAGGTTGCTTCCATGTCCCGGATATTGTAAATAGTGATGCAATGAACATTGTGGTACATGACTCTTTTTGATGGTTTTCTCATGGTGTATGCCCAGTAGTGGGATTGCTGGGTCGTATGGTAGTTCTATTTTTAGTTTTTTAAGGAACCTCCATACTGTTCTCCATAGTGGCTGTATCCATTTACATTCCTGCCAACAGGGCATGAAGATTCCCTTTTCTCCTCACCCTCTCCAGCATTTAGACCCAGGACTCTTTTTCTCTCCCGTTGTGGAGCACAGGCTCTGGACGCGCAGGCTCAGCGGCCATGGCTCATGGGCCCAGCCACTCCATTGCATGTGGGATCTTCTTGGACCGGGGCACAAACCCACATCCCCCGCATCGGCAGGCGGACTCTCAACCACTGCGCCACCAGGGAAGCCTGGACCCAGGACTCTTGATTGAAAGATCACTCTTTCCCCACGAAATTGTGTTGCATTTATCATATGTGTGGGTTTCTTTCTGGGCTCTCTCTTCTGCTCCATTAACCTATTTTTCTATCGTAATGCCAGTTTTCTTACATAGTTAACTGCACATCAGCTTATGTGTATAGTAAAGGAAACTGCTGAACTTTGTTAAAAGATTAGATAGACACCCTCAGCTTTTGTATAAGATATCTGGTTGCCCAGGCTACCAGACAGCCTGGGGGAGTCATCTGAGTGCAAACAGAATTGCAGGACATGATTGTTCTGTGCCTCACTCCCCTCCATTTACTCATTGTCCTGTGAGAAACCTGTGATGGGGTGTGTACTCCTGATGTCTTCCTTATCTTTTGCTCCTCTCCCTTATGCTTCCAGAAAAATCTCTTTGCCCCCTCCACCATAAACGCTGCCCTGGAAGCATCACTGACAGGCTGTTCCCAAGACGCAGGGGTGGGGTGGGGTGCACTCACCACATAACAGAACCAACAGGAGATGCTTGATAAGTTGAGGTTTATTTTAAGGAGCTGGGTCACATGGTGATGGAGGATGAGAAGCTCCAAGATCTGCAGTCAGCCTGCTGGACACCCAGGAGGGCCAAGAGTGTGGTTCTAGTCTAACAGCTCGAGCCTCAGGAAGAACTGATGTTTAGCTGGAGTCTGAAAGCAGGGAAAACCGTGAAGTACCAGTCCAAGCAGTCAGGCAGGAGGAGTTCCCCTCACTTGGGGGAAGGTCAGCCTTTTTCTTCTCTTCAGGCCTTCAACTGATTGGGTGCAGCCCACCCGCACTAGGGAGGGCAATCTGCTTTATTCAGCCGCCTTATTCAAATTTTCATCTCATCCAAAAAACACCCTCACAGACACACCCAGCATAGTGTTTGACCAAATGTCTAGGCACCTCATGGCCTAGGCAAGTTGACGCACGGCCATTGCACTGCAAGAGCTGCATTGTTCCCACTGCCTTGGAGGCTGACACCCAGGTCTCCTCCAGTGGGCAGGGGCTGGGCACCAGGTGGGAGCTGAGAGCTGCGGCCCAGCGTAGGTCTGGGGCAGTTGTAGGGAAGCTTATTCCAGACTGCTTTACCCGAGTGCTGCCCACTGGTGTTTTCAAAGGAACCAGCCTAGAGTAGTCACCTGGGACATATGAAAACACAGATTCTTGGGCTCCAGACCTGCCTTACCTGAGTCTGTGTGGGATGACACCCTTTTGTAAAATAATTTATTTTATTGAAATATAGTTGATTTACAGTGTTGTGTTAATTTCTACTGTACAGCAAAGTGATTCAGTTTATACATATATACGTTCTTTTTCATATTCTTTTCCATTATGGTTTATCACAGGATATTGAATCTAGTTCCTTGTGCTCTACAGTAGGACCTTGTTGTTTTTTCCAGTCTTTATATTATAACAGTTTGCATCTACTAATCCCAAACTCCCAATCCATCCTTCCTCTATACCCCCTTCCCTTTGGCAACCACAAGTCTGTTCTCTACGTCTGTGAGTCTGTTTCTGTTTTGTGGATAAGTTCATTTCTGTCATATTTTACAGTCCACATCTAAGTGATATCATATGGTATTTGCCTCTCTCTTTCTGACTTATTTCACTTACTATGATAATCTCTAGGTCCATCCATGTGCTGCAAATGGCATTATTTCATTCCTTTTAAGGGATGGAACCTTTGAACTTGCATTTTTAAGCAGCTTCCTGGGAGATTCTTCCACCTACTGAGTTTGAGAGCCTCTGGGTTTCTCAGGCTGCATGTCATCCATTCACTGTGCATTCCCTGCGATGCCATTCTGCTCTCCGATGGCCCGTGGGTTGGCAGCAGTCTTCTCAGATGTGTGAGGATAGCTCTGGGGCAGATGTCCTGAAGGTGGGTCCCAGCCCTCTGAACTGCCCACCACCCTCTGTGAGTCCCTGGCTCTGGAATTCCCACCTCTGCTGCCACCTGTCACATCGCACCTGCCCTTCAATAACAAGCTCGAGTACCACATCCTTCACCTGGCCCATCCAATGGGCTGGGCTCCTCACCAGTTCTCTCTCCCTTGAGGCCATGGGCCTCTTGGCTGTGTGCTTTGGCCCTGGACACTCTCTCTGGCCTCAGAGTGGACCATTGCTGTTCATTCCAGGTCTTTCCCTTCAGATCCAGGAGGTCTTCCCCACCAGCCCACTTGAACTTAACTTTCCAGACTGTCCCTTTGGCTTTCCAGGCCTTGGGGTGTGGACTTCCAATGCCTTTGTCTCCAGGCCCTGTAGCCTCTGGTCCTTCGATGGAAGCTTGGATTCCTGGTCCTGGTGACACACCATATGCTCGATCAGAGATGCAGATGTAAATGGGAGTGTGAGGTATAACTTCTGGAGAGTGTGTTTCCTTTTTTTTTTTTTTTTTTTAAATAAATTTACTTATTTTATTTATTTATTTTTGGCTGCGTTAGGTCCTCGTTACTGCGTGTGGGCTTTCTCTAGTTGTGGCAAGTGGGGGCTACTCTTTGTTGCGGTGGGCAGGCTTCTTATTGCGGTGGCTTCTCTTGTTGTGGAGCACGGGCTCTAGAGCGCAGGCTCAGTAGTTGTGGTGCACCGGCTTAGTTGCTCTGCGGCATGTGGGATCTTCCCAGACCAGGGCTCGAACCCGTGTGCCCTGCATTGGCAGGCGGATTCTTAACCCCTGCGCCCCCAGGGAGGTCCCCAGAGTATGTTTCTTGGTCACTGCACTGTAGGCAGGAAGTTTCTTCCAATTGCACGTGAAAACGAACGACCCCAGGGAGTGTTGGCCAGTCGGGCCATGGAGCGTGGTGCTCGCTCTGCCGTCTGAACGCCAGTGCTGTGAGTGAGCTGAGCGTCCCTTCCTGGGGACTGAGATCCAGGCGAAGGGTCCCGGGAAAGGGCACAGGAGGTGGAATGAAAACCAAGGTTTGCTGTTGAGGCAACTACAGAGGAAGAGCAAACTTACCTGCGAAAGGAAGCAAAATCGAGAAATAGCGTCTTTTCCCCTGCGTTGGTTTTCTTGTTTCTTTCTAGAGTATACTGCGGGAGAAAATGCAATTTCGTTTCCCTTACACCTTCCCCCCCCCAAATCGACTACACATCCTAGCCCTGCAAGTAAATAACCTCACAAAGGGTTGTAGACTTCTCAGCCTCCTGCAGGCTCAGCCACGTTCTCAAAGTCCTTTTGTGTCCTGTGGTGATTTCTGTGAAGTCAGTGAGGGCTGCAGCTGGTCAGGAGCTCCATGGGGGACCCAGAAGAACAGCAGCTGGACCGAGTTAGCCTCCAGAGGGTGGGCTAGTTCTGGAGAGCTCCATCATTGTTCCATTTCTTTTATGAAGAATGTACTTGGAACAGATTTTTACTTAATGAAATTTCAAGTCCTCTTTGGCTATCAAAACAACCAACCCTTTCTACATTTCACTTTGTGGGTTTCTTGCTAACCCCTATGTCCTCTTTTTTTTTTTTTTTTTTCTTTGCGGTACGCGGGCCTCTCACTGTTGTGGCCTCTCCCGTTGCGGAGCACAGGCTCCGGACGCGCAGGCTCAGCGGCCATGGCTCACGGGCCCAGCCGCTCCACGGCACGTGGGATCTTCCCGGACTGGGGCACGAACCCGTGTCCCCTTCATCGGCAGGCAGACTCTTAACCACTGCGCCACCAGGGAAGCCCACCCCTATGTCCTCTTATCCAGCATAACATTCTGAAAACGTGGACACTGAGTTGAGAATTGATGGGTTGGTTTCCTCCCTGTGTTAGGTTCTTTAAGCATCCTCCATGGACTCTGTTACGTGACTGTCACTGGCTTACATGTCCGTCGTGTCTCCTTAAAAATTTCTGGCTGCTGTCCTAACCCATTAGGCTAAAAAGATTCCTGGATATTTGCTTGCTGTTATTATTGTCAACAGGGGAACCGTGTGTTGGGATTTGTCTTGACTGGACCCATTTTACAGATGAGAAAAGTGAGGCTGGGGATTAATGTCTTGCAGGTGGGTGGTGCATTGGCACTACAGCAAATGCTTCAGTACAGCAAAAGGTGAAGAGCTGCCGGTGAGGCATGAGGGCTTTTAATGACACTATTCTTTTTGGTTTGCCCTTATAGGGCGTCCCAAGGAAGAGAATCATTGTTTTGGCAAAGAAACCAGGCCCAGAACCTGATCGTGCTGAATGTCATATGCTGACAGCTCTTGGAATCTTCCCTTTGGCTTAGCTTTCAACCCAGAGGTTCATCTTACCCAGGAAAAGAGTGAGTTATTTGCTTTCTTAATGTTATAACACTGACATGGATAATCCTGAATTTGTGGAGCATAAAAGAGAGGTAAGCAAAAGATAAAACAACCAGGAGATTTAAACAGTAAGCTAAAAACAGAACAGAACAAAACAAAAAACGGCCACTGCTAGCAGAGACGGAATTCCAAGGTAGTTGTGCACATCTGAAGACTGGTCTTGCTTCTTTCTGGGAGTGACGACGTGGTACTTAAGTCAATCAGAGAAGAATGCCAGTGGTCTGTACATGTAGGCCTAGCCTTGCAGGTTCTCTAGCCAGATGTCATTATGGAGTCAGAGAAGGGCAGAACCGGAAGGACGGACCTAGTGAGCCCTGTGTTTCCATATCCTTCTGGGTAAGGAATGTGAGGCTCCCATCGGTGAAGGGCTGCCTGAGCCTGATCTTCCGCTAGGGGGTGAGAGATGCTGGCAGCCGTCTCTGCCTCTGTGTGGAACCATGGTTCTCCACTTCTGTCTGCAACAAGATTCCAGAGTTTCTAAAACCTGAGCCATGAAACGTGGGTCTTGTCCCCCATCTCAGCCTGCCAGGGTAAAGCTAAACAGGCACTCCTGCTTTTGAGGTCTAACCATTTGACTTTGTTCCTTTCAGATGGCTTATGTGAAGATGAGATGGATTTATATTTCCCTGGTGGTCCTGGGAGCCCTTTGTCTGTATTTTAGCCTGGATGGTCTGAGTCCTTTTAAAGGCGAACCATTGGTTTTCAAGAACGAAGGTGGGAGCTTCCTTCAGCTCCCAGATATAGACTGCAGGCAGGACCCCCCCTTCCTTGTCCTGCTGGTTACTTCATCCCACGAGCAGATGTTTGCCCGCTCGGTCATCCGGAGCACGTGGGGGAGAGAAAAGATCGTGAGGGGAAAACGAATAAAAACATTCTTCCTCCTGGGAACCACCCCCAGTAAAGGCATGTCGAGGGCCGTGTCCCAGGAGAGCCAGCAATATCACGATATTATCCAGAAGGACTTCGTGGATGTTTATTCCAATCTGACTCTAAAGACCATGATGGGTATGGAGTGGATCTACCGTTTTTGTCCGCAGGCATCTTTCGTGATGAAAACAGACTCTGACATGTTTGTCAACATCTACTATCTGACTGAACTGCTCCTGAAGAAAAACAGAACAACTCGGTTTTTCACCGGCTACTTAAAACTAAACGAATACCCAATCAGGAAAAGGTATAATAAGTGGTTTGTTAGTAAATTCGAATATCCGTGGGACAAGTACCCGCCCTTTTGCTCCGGTGTTGGCTATGTTTTCTCCAGCGATGTGGCGGGCCAGGTGTACAACGTAGCTGAAAGTGTCCCATTCATTAAACTGGAAGATGTCTTTGTGGGGCTCTGCCTGGAAAAACTGCAAATCACACTGGAGGAGCTTCACTCCAAGCAGACTTTCTTCCCCAATGGGTTACCCTTCACCATATGCCGTTACAAGAAGATCGTGGCCTGCCATCACATCAAGCCTCACAATATCCTGCTGTATTGGCAGGCTCTGGAAAATTCCCTGGAGGAAGAGTGTCCAGATATCTGAAGGGAGCCCAGCGGCACATCTGGACACACAGCAGACAGCCCGCGGTGATGGTGTTTGAAAGATCTTGGATGGCACGGCTGAGACTCCTGGGGTAGGGAGGGAGTAAGGAAGGAAGAGGCCGAAGAGTGAGGGTGATATCCTGAAGGCTTCCCAATCTAAACCTGAACGCCACCGCGGACGAATCCCCATCTGGTGCCCCAAGCCATCACAGATACTCTCTCTTGAGTACCTACCCTGTTGCACTAAGTGATGTATGCCTGCATTTTCTCATGTCCGGGGTCAGCATCTATACGGAGTGGTGGGTGTTAGCACCCCATCTCACACACAAGGCAACAGCAGCTTAGAGAAGCATGCGGGCCTGTCCCAAGGATTACAGCCAGCAGACACTGGAGCAGGGATGAGAGCCCACCTCTCAGTACACCCCTGCGTGCTGCCTCTTGGGAGAGGACGGTGGTGTGGGAGGCTCCGAGGGAAGCCTTGCTGCTGGCATCTGTCAGTCCCTTGCTCGAGTCCCCTCCTCCTCAAATCCCATTCCTGTGCCTTTTAGTGCAGAGACTGGGGTGAACCAATGCGCCCCAGCTCCCTTTGTTCACTGCAGTGGGTCTGGCTGGCCTGAGACCGTGTTAGCAGCTTGGCCCTCAACTCACTGCAAAGCACGTGCCAGAAGACACCTCCACAGTGGCTGCAGCTCAGCCCCCCAGAGACACCCAGCTCGAGACAGCAATCAGCCTTTCAAGATTTGGCTCAGAAATCGCTGTGAAGCTTGGCCCACTGTAGAGACTCGCTGGCCACTCTGCTGAGCGCGCGACCCCGAGAGCATGGCATTTCTTCCCAGCCATCTGCGGCAACCCCGCCTGTCAGCTCCACGTGCCCTTGGTCTGCACGTCAGGTCTCCAAGTGCAAACCGGAAGGCAGCTGGATGCAAGGCTTCGTCTGTGAAGGATGCTGGGAGCTTTTCTGGGAACTTGGGTGGATTTAACTCAAGACACTCGTAAGAACCCCCTGGGACTCTGAGCACTGAACTGAGTCCTGGTCAAGGGAGCGTCTTCCTGGGTCCGTTTCCTAAATCAGATCCTAGCTCAGCTTCTTTGAACTTCTCAGATGGCCAAGGAACAGCTGAGTTTTGTGGTGTGGAGTTAAACCTTCAATATTCTTCTGGTGGTTTGGAAGAGCCTGTTCTGCAGGGTTGGGTGGCAATGAAGCACTTTATTTTTTTGGACAGGGTCTTTGCCCGTTCAGTCACTGTCACATGACACGCAAAGCTATTTTGCTCACGATCATCGAGATGAACGGTTCTTACTTTCTACTTTACGGAACTGGATGTTAGCAGCCTGCAAAGCCGAGACCTCACGTGGCTGTGAAACTTACAAAAGCTGGGTGAACCTCTTACCTGAACTCAGAAAGAGATGTTCGCTGCAAAATGGTTATGGCCGTGTTAGATTGCAAACTGGCATCTTATTTTGCACAGTGTTTCTCGTATCTGGATGGGGCTGCTTCTTGCAGATGTGTTTTCTTATCCTGGCTGCTCTGAACGTGCTAGGTCACGTTCAGAGAAGCCACCTCCTCAGGTGGGAAATCAGGGACTGAACTTGTTTTTCTGAAGCCCAGATTTTGCCAGGGTGGGTCCCTCGGTCCTGTAGGATGGGCTGCCTCTCAACGGTGGGCTTTGAGGGTGAAGGAGTTTGTCTGTGCTTAGAATCACAGAACCAGCCCTTGTCTGGTGCGCGTGTCCAGGTGGCCACCGGGCTGGGTGGGTGAGTGTGGCTGACTCAGGATCTGGTCTTCTCAGCATCCACCCGGAAGCCCTCGGCCGTAGGAGTCCATGAGCACAGGCTCAGCTCCACCGAGAGCCGCTCTGTGTTCTTAAAGGACTTTCTGCAAAACACATTCGGCCCCCTGCACCCCTCGCCGACTCTATTTCTTTATGTAGTCAAGACTTTTTCTTCTCGAGGGAAAAAAAATGTTTCGTGACTGTAGACCTTGAAGAGACCACAGAGCTCATTCGGTCCTGCCTTTACGTAGGATGAAAATAAAGCTTGAAGAGACCCAGAGGCTTGCCCAAGACTTTGCCCGAGACTTCACAGCTTGTTTGTTGTGGAATGCGGGTTCCAGCCAGAGCTGTATTCCATGATGCCGTCTTGCCTGGGTGAGAGTAAGAAACTGTGAATTAGGAGGCGAAGCGATGCTTTTCCAGTAACACCCAAAGCGAGTTTCATAATGGGATCAGAGAGGAGCCCGGCTGGCGATGCAGTGGCTTCACTCACAGGCATCCAGGGACGAATGATGCTGATGGCAAAGGCTCTTTGCTAGGCACTGAGATAAGGGCTTTAAAAGTATTACCTCCTTAGATGCGCACAACCACTCCAGTGGGGAGGTGACTACCCACTTCCTTGCTTTACAGATGAGGAAACTGAGGCAGAGACAGAGCATGAACAGCTAGTTCAAGCTTATTCCTTAGATGTGCACAACCACTCCAGTGGGGAGGTGACTACCCATTTCCTTGCTTTACAGATGAGGAAACCGAGGCAGAGACAGAGCATGAACAGCTAGTTCAAGCTTATATAGCTGAAAAGCAGCAAAAATAGAATGTGAACCCAAGCTCTTGGGGGCACGATGCGTGCTGGGTACACTCAGCGCTGCGGCCCCTAGGCGGTCAGCGGGCCCCAGGGATGCGGTCAGTGTGCAGAGGGATGCAGGCGCCCACTGGCTTGGCTGCTCAGGTTGCACATCTGGCCCGTCATCAGTCTCTCCGCATCACGCACACCCACCCTCCAGGATCTGAACCCCGAATCCTCCTCTCTGCTGGGCTCTCACAGAGCCAGCCTCTCCACTTTTGGGCTTGATTCCCAGCTCTTCTTACCTCAGCAAGAGCAAGACCCCTGCCTAGGCCTCACTCTCACTCTCACGCTCCATCTCCCCTCTGCCGGCTCAGCCCTCACATGCCCAGATGTGCTGTCATTTCCCATCTTCCAAACCATCATAAAACCCTTCCCCTTCACTGCCCCACCTCTCCCTTTGCTGTTCAGCCCCACAAGAGCGTGTTCCATATTTGTCTCCTTTTCTACCTGAAATCCCCTCTCATCGGACTCTGGTGCCTGACTCCACCAGATGGTTCTTTCCAACGTCACTGATGACCCGAGATGCAGGATCCAAGGTCTGGTCTCTGTCCTCATCGTGCCGCCTGCACTGCGGGTCTTGCCCGCTTCCAGGACGCTGGATGCTTTGTGTTCTCTTCCTCGCGGGTCGCTTCTTTGCTTGTTCCATCTCCTCGCTCTGCCTTGGCCTCCTTTCTTCTCTGGTTGTACTCTGGTGGTCTCATCCAGCCCCACGGTTTAAAATATCCTCTCTCGTGTTGAGGACGCCCGTTTATCTCCAGCCCGGAATCCTCTCTCACTTTTCAGTCTCACATGTCCCACTGTCTGCTTAACATCCCATAGTGAGCAAATCCGAGACTGAAGTCGGGATGAACCCCTCCCTCCACTCCTAACCCGCACCACCTGCAGCCTTCACTACCTCAGGTAATGGCCCTTCCATCCTTTGGTGGCTCACGTCAAACACTTCGGAGCCATCTGTGACTCCTCTCTCTCTCAGCCGGTATGTCAGACCATCATTTTATATCCAGAAGCCAATCACTGCCCCTCACTGTGCTATTGCCACCCTGTCCAAGCCCCCGTCACCTCGCACCTGCGTTCCGGCAGTAGCTTCTACCTCGTCTCTCCACCTCCATCGCTGCATCCCCTTGGTCTGTTTCCTAGGCAGCATCCAGACTACTCCTTTAAAAATATGGACCAGAGCATCTTACATCTCTGCTCCACACCCTCCAGTGATGTCCCATCTCTGAGAAAAGCCACATCTTTAATATCATTGTCTGCCTCTGTTATTCTCTAACCTCATCCCTTCCTACCCTCCCCTCACTCACTCTGGCCTCCCTGAAAGGAGATACTATTCCAGCAGCACAAACCTCCTTGCTCTTCCTGGAACATCCAGGCACCCTCCATCTTCCTCAGGGCCTTTGCACGGGCTGATCCCTCTGCCAGGCTCGCCCTTTCCTTAGACAGTCTCATGGCCCATTCCTTTGCTTTCTTCACATCTTTGACCATATATCCCCTTCTTAATGAGGCTCATCCTGATTACTTTCTTTGGAATTGCAACTCAACCCACCCCCTGTCCCCTTGCCTTGTTATATCGTTTCCATTGCACTTATCAATTTCTAACGGAGTATACAATATCTATTCATTATCGTGTGGCTATTTTGTTAATGTTTATAGTTCAGCCCACTTGAGCAAAAGCTTCGTGCAGGAATGGGTCTTTGTTTTCTCCACTGATGAACCTCAAATTCGTAGCACAGTTCCTGGTACATAGTAGATGCTCAAGAAATATTTGTCGATTGGATGTGAGATGACCTTTATGGAAGGTGGTTTTAGAGGGGAAGTGATGAACCTTGACTAAAATGTGAAGGATTTCTGACATGTAGCCAACACTATGGGTCCAACGTATGGTTCCAGTATCAATCAGTAAATGGGATGCTGAAATCCTGTTTTTACTGAAAACTGGGACCTGAAAACCTAGAAATGCTGTATGACAGTGCTTCTTGACCTCACATCCCCCTTTTTCTAGAATGGAAAACCTCCCACCTTGAGAAGTAGACAGAATCCTATAATGTACTCAGGGTGCCTGTCCCCCAGTCCTACCCACCCCCAGCCCCTGCCATGGCCAATCTTATCTCATCTACAACCTCCTTCTGTTTTCATGATTATAAAATTTTGGATCTTTTCCTCAACCGTATGCAACTTTTAGTCTCAGGAGAAGGACAGCAATAAAACACATTGTTACGAAATAGACCTCATTTCTAAAGATGATGACAACTGCAGTAAAGGGTAAAAAGATAGTTTCAGGTGAAGGTACAATTGCTGTGCTTCCAAACTTCAAGAGGTTTTAGAGCTCTGGTCCCATCCCTTTAGTTTATGTGTGAAAACCAAGATTTGCAGAATTTGAGCTTCAGGTCAGCACTCAGAGGGATGCTGACCCTTAGCCTGATGCTACACCCATGGTGCTGTACTGCCTCTTTCTATCTTATGTACCTAATTCCTATTTGTCTTAAAACACACCATTGTAGCCACATCGCACTCTGTGTAAAAAGGGAGGGAGGAAAAATCCAAACAAACAAAACCTGTTAGACCTCCTTTCCTTGAGTTCCCGACTAGCGTCTGCTCTTGGACACCCCTCCCAGGTGCATCTAAAAGGCACATCGAAACCACATCTTCACCCTTCCGACCCCAGCCCTGTCTTCCCCCAGTGTTTCGGGTTGCAGGAAATGTTGTCACTGTCCATTTGCCTATTCAGTTCTTCGACTTTCCTCTGCCTTGCTGCGGCCCTGCCGTACCTGATGGTTGCCGATTCCCATGGATTTGGCCTCTTCTCTCCACATCCATCGTTGCAGCCTCAGTCCAGGGCACCATCTTGGATCAGCTGGTCTCAGGCAACATGTTTTTAACTGGTCTCAGATCTGATCATATTGCCTTCCAACCTCTCCTCCACTTTACACCCAGAATAATTAAAAAAAATTATTGAAGTATAGTTGATTTACAATGTTGTGTTAGTTTCAGGTGTACAGCAAAGTGATTCAGTTATACATACATGTATATAAATCTATTCCTTTTCAGGTTCTTTTCCATTATAGGTTATTATAAGATATTGAATATAGTTCCCAGTGCTATACAGTAGGTCCTTGTTGTTCAACTGTTTTATTTATAATGGTGTATATCTGCTAATCCCAAACTCCTAATTTATCCCTCCTCTCCCACTTTTTGGGCAACCATAAGTTTATCTTCTATATCTGTGAGTCTATTTCTGTTTTATAAATAAGTTCATTTGTATCATTTTTTTAAGATTCCACATATAAGCGATATCGTATGCTATTTGATTTTTTTCTGTCTGACTTACTTCACTTAGTATAATAATCTCTAGGTCCTCCATATTGCTGCAAACAGAGTAATTTTTTTAAAAAACGTGGATCTGATTAGGAAACTCAGAGACCCAGGGAAGCTGAGTGATTGCCCTGGGGGAATTCTGTCCTCCTGTCCATGAGCCAGGAGCTGTTTCAGAAGTCAGACTGGTGATGCCAGCTACTTCTGGGCACCCCAGCACTGCTCCAGTGATCTCCACATGCTGGCATGAAGTGCTAAAATGTACTTTTAGGACAAACTGAATTAATTTTCATGTGAGTTTTTTGATCCTCTTGAAAGTGGTTGCTCTGGGGTTGGGCTGCTTGGGTTTGAATTTTACTTCCCTCCCTCACTCCATAAGCAAGTTACTTATCTTTACCTCATTTATTTATTTATTTTACACCTTTTTGGAGTATAATTGCTTTACAATGGTGTGTTAGTTTCTGCTTTACAACAAATTGAATCAGTTATATATATAAATATGTTCCCATATCTCTTCCCTCTTGCGTCTCCCTCCCTCCCACCCTCCCTATCCCACCCCTCTAGGTGGTCACAAAGCACTGAGCTGATCTCCCTGTGCTATGCGGCTGCTTCCCACTAGCTATCTATTTTACATTTGGTAGTGTAGATATGTCCATGCCACTTTCTCACTTTGTCCCAGCTTACCCTTCCCCCTCCCTGTATCCTCAAGTCCATTCCCTAGTAGGTCTGTGTCTTTATTCCCATCTTGACCCTAGGTTCTTCATGACCATTTTTTTTTTCTTAAATTCCATATATATGTGTTAGCATACTGTATTTGTCTTTCTCTTTCTGACTTACTTCACTCTGTATGACAGACTCTAGGTCCATCTACCTCATTACAAATAGCTCAATTTCGTTTCTTTTTATGGCTGAGTAATATTCCATTGTATATATGTGCCACATCTTCTTTATCCATTCATCCGATGATGGACACTTAGGTTGTTTCCATCTCCTGGCTATTGTAAATAGAGCTGCAATGAACATTGTGGTACATGACTCTTTTTGAATTATGGTTTTCTCAGGGCACATGCCCAGGAGTGGGATTGCTGGGTCATATGGTAGTTCTATTTGTAGTTTTTTAAGGAACCTCCATACTGTTCTCCATAGTGGCTGTACCAATTTATATCCCCACCATCAGTGCAAGAGTGTTCCCTTTTCTCCACACTCTCTCCAGCATTTATTGTTTCTAGATTTTTTGATGATGGCCATTCTGACTGGTGTGAGATGATATCTCATTGCAGTTTTGATTTGCATTTCTCTAATGATTAATGATGTTGAGCACTCTTTCATGTGTTTGTTGGCAATCTGTATATCTTCTTTGGAGAAATGTCTATTTAGGTCTTCTGCCCATTTTTTGATTGAGTTGTTTGTTTTTTTGTTATTGAGCTGCATGAGCTGCTTGTAAATTTTGGAGATTAATCCTTTGTCAGTTGCTTCATTTGCAAATATTTTCTTCCATTCTGAGGGTTGTCTTTTCATCTTGTTTATGGTTTCCTTTGCTGTGCAAAAGCTTTGAAGTTTCATTAGGTCCCATTTGTTTATTTTTGGTTTTATTTCCATTTCTCTAGGAGGTGGGTCAAAAAGGATCTTGCTGTGATTTATGTCATAGAATGTACTGCCTCTATTTTCCTCTAAGAGTTTGATAGTTTCTGGCCTTACATTTAGGTCGTTAATCCATTTTGAGCTTATTTTTGTGTATGGTGTTAGGGAGTGATCTAATCTCATACTTTTACATGTACCTGTCCAGTTTTCCCAGCACCACTTATTGAAGAGGCTGTCCTTTCTCCACTGTACATTCCTGCCTCCTTTATCAAAGATAAGGTGACCATATGTGCGTGGGTTTATCTCTGGGCTTTCTATCCTGTTCCATTGATCTTTCTGTTTTTGTGCCAGTACCATACTGTCTTGATTACTGTAGCTTTGTAGTATAGTCTGAAGTCAGGGAGCCTGATTCCTCCAGCTCCAGTTTTTTGTTCTCATGATTGCTTTGGCTATTCGGGGTCTTTTGTGTTTCCATACACATTGTGAAATTTTTTGTTCTAGTTCTGTGAAAAATGCCAGTGGTAGTTTGATAGGGATTGCATTGAATCTGTAGATTGCTTTGGGTAGTAGAGTCATTTTCTCAATGTTGATTCTTCCAATCCAAGAACATGGTATATCTCTCCATCTATTTGTATCATCTTTAATTTCTTTCATCAGTATCTTATAATTTTCTGCATGACTACAGGCCAATATCACTGATGAACATAGATACAAAAATCCTCAACAAAATACTAGCAAACAGAATCCAACAGCACATTAAAAGGATCATACACCATGATCAAGTGGGGTTTATTCCAGGAATGCAAGGATTCTTCAATATATGCAAATCAATCAATGTGGTACACCATATTAACAAATTGAAGGTGAAAAACCATATGATCATCTCAAGAGATGCAGAGAAAGTTTTCGATAAAATTCAACACCCATTTATGATAAAAGCCCTACAGAATGTAGGCATAGAGGGAACTTTCCTCAACATAATAAAGGCCATATATGACAAACCCACAGCCAACATTGTTCTCAATGGTGAAAAACTGAAAGCATTTCCACTTAAGATCAGGAACAAAACAAGGTTGCCCACTCTCACCACTCTTATTCAACATAGTTTTGGAAGTTTTAGCCACTGCAATCAGATAAGAAAAGGAAATAAAAGAAATCCAAATCGGAAAAGAAGAAGTAAAGCTGTCACTGTTTGCAGATGACATGATACTATACATAGAGAATCCTAAAGATGCTACCAGAAAACTACTAGAGCTAATCAACGAATTTGGTAAAGTAGCAGGATACAAAATTAATACACAGAAATCTCTGGCATTCCTATACACTAATGATGAAAAATCTGAAAGTGAAATCAAGAAAACACTCCCATTTACCATTACCTCATTTATTTTCAACTGAAAAATGGGACAATAGTAGTTCCCAACTCACAGGGTTATTGTGTTAGCTGAGACATTGTGTGTAAATTGCTCAGTAATCTGGGTGCTTTTGATGATGGTCAGTGTTCAGGCTGTGAATTTTGGTGCATTTTATAGTGATCCGTGGGCAAGTCAAGAGATCTTCAGGGTGAGTCTTTAAGACTTTGTTTCAGCTCTTGTTTCTTTCTCTCCTTTTAATCTTCCCTGGCACTCTTGAAGAAGTTCTTCTATCCTTGCATTCTTCAACATCGCAGAGTACAGTGTTTCTAGACTCAGTTAATTCAGAAGGTACGACAACCTGAACAGGTAAAAAACAGATGGAGCCGGAGGTGCCATAGAGATTATATGCAGTTTAAAAAACAGCCTTCTTTTTCCAGATGAGAGAACCAAGACTCAGGAAAATGGAGTGACTTTGCTAAGTCCTTCAATTAGCGGCATCTCCAAGATCAGTAACCAGCATCAGAAAGCTCATGTCAGCCATTCATTCTTCTATTTATTCACCCCTTGGGAAAATATGCTCAGTGCTTTTTACAAGACACCAGGAATGAGAGTCAAGCTCAGGTTCACGGCCAGCCATCTGTTCTGCAAACAGAGCGTTAGCTGGGTAAACACACAGTGTCAAGAAGACGAAGGGGTGTCTGTTCTCTGGACAACTGAAAGAAGAAGCGTTTGTTTAGTGCCTTCTCAGTTGACAGACATCATAAGCCTCTTCCATACCTGCTGTGTCCTCGGTTCCTCACAGTAGCTATTCTTATTATAAACAACACCCTGGTTTTGAGCTGAGGTTCAGAGTGGCTTACTGACCTGCCAGGGAGGCTCAGATGTGGCAGAGACCATCCGCCCCCTTAGCCTTCAATACCTCCCCCTTCACCAGGGCATGGTTGGTGAGCCCTCCCACGGTGCTTAAGGACCGGCAAAGCCGCCTGAGTCTCATGGGAAGCTCAGGACTGGCCCCGCCCAACTGCCCAAGGGGTCTGCCATCTTGTCTTTGTTCCACGTGCCACCACTTCTTTTCCAAGTGTTGACAGCATCTCTGTCTGCTCCTTCCCTGTCCTATGTGACCTTCTGGGACTTGGCCCTTTGTCATCTATGGTGTCCCAGGAATCTCCTGTGTAGCTGGGTCGTCCAACCTGTCCTGTCCTGGCCAGCCCCATCTTGAGTTCACTCAAGTCTGCATCTGACGGCTTGAACAAGTGTCTGGCTTCAGAACACGAACCCCTCCAGACCAGTCCAGCCCACTTTTCACCTCTCTTTACCTGAAGCCCTTGCAAAACAAGCTGTCTCTCCAAAGAGTGTGGGTTCAACACTCCAGGCATTGGTTTCTATCAGCGTGCATGCATGTGTGCGTGTGTGTGTGTACGTGTGTGTAAAGGTGTGATCTGAGGCTCTAAATAGAGGCTCCATGCTCAGTGGCAGCCGGTTTTTGTATGTTATCTGCCCTCGCCAAGTCTGTGAAGGGCAATAAGTAGAGCAAGGTGATGTTTGCCCATGTGGGATGTGAGGACCAGGTGCCCCCAGTGTTCTCAGCCCTGGCCGTGACGGTGTGGAGTCTGAGAGGTGTCCCTTGTCACCTATTACACAGCAAGTATGTGCCACATGCCGCGCTTGGTGTGGTGGAAACCCGGGCTGCAGGAACGGTCTGCAGTCGCCTGGGTCAGAGATTTTCCTGAGCTCCACCTTTCAGGCAGGATACTTAGAAAAAGTGAAAGAAAGTGAAAGAGATCGAACAGCCTCTTGAATTTGGATGCATTTCTTAGAAGCAAGGACTGTGCCCATGCTACTATTTAGAGTGGTCTGCTCCACCCACTGAGCCCTGATACACCAGCTAAAGGGAAAAGGCCGGGTCTGGGTGCTTCTCCTGGGCTCTCCAGGCTGAGCGTCTATGGCTCTACAAGAGATTAAATAATTAACAAGCCTGCTTGTACACAACAGCTGCTGTGCCTCCTTATTTTAAAAATAGACGGGATGTTTACCTCTTCTCCACATCTCCCGTTTGGAAGTATTTGTTTTCTCATTTTTTTAAGAATTCATTTTTGGCATTTGTCATATCAGGACTGACATTTTAGCAATTTCCCAAGTGATTGTCAGATTCTCCCAGGCTTCTCTTCCCTCTGTCCAGTCCCCTGCCTGGTGGGGAGGAGATGCTTAATAAACTAGTTGTTGGGTTAGGTGTTCAAGCAGAATGGTGGGGTGGAGTAGAAGATAAAGGGAACCGCAGGCCCCTTCAAGCACCCATCCCTGAAGCCTCTTTTCTAGATTGTTGTTGCCACTCACTTTTATGTCTGTTTGGTTCTACATGATCCAGAAATCCGTATGTGAACTTGGGCTGAGGTGTATTAGAGATAAGCTCTCAAGGAGGTGTCTGGGAGGTGAAATATGCTTCCATTCTCTGTTTTGAATTTGATGGAAGGATTTGTAGCTTGTGGGAACTTAGAAGCATGAGTTCCTCTATTTTCCTGCTTTTCAAATATGACTCTGAGGAAAAGCCCTTTGCTCTCAGATTGGACACTGAGTGGTGAAGCTCCCCGCCCCCCATGTGGGACAAAGAGCCGTGAAGCCTGGGTGAGCCCAGGGGACAAGGAAGCGGGGTATGTCCTAGTGCCTGCCGGATAGAATAGGGACAGACCAAAACACTAGCTTTTAATTAAATAAAAAACCCCAATTCTTCTCTTATCAGACATAATCAACCTTAAATATAAGTAGAAAAATGAATTCCATAGCCAAATGTAGCTTTTGGTGTCATAATGTTTCACCTTGTCTCTTTGTCCCACTACCTCTGTACTCTGGTTGAAGAAACCCGTGCCCAGTGCAGGCAGAGTTAAGGTCACCAGGGTGGCGTTTACCCGGCCTGGCACAGAGCTCCTGCCACACACATTCCGGGGGAGTTAATGCAAGGTCTTCAAGTCCTCAAATAGAGACAAACCAAAGAAGTAGTGATACTCTTAGTTAAATTCTGCTTTGGAATATATCAGATGCTGGGGGCGGGTGGGGATTGATTTATGTTCCAGCTGGTCAAATAAGACATCAAGAAAAATCCAGCGTGACTGGAAATTACTTAATGCCAACCGAGGACACTTTGTGGTCAAATTTTGCTTGTCCTAAAAGACAAGAAATAAAAATAAAACTCTATACTACTGAATGATACCTGAAAATGTTGTCTCCCTGTATTTTAGGGGAATTTACTAGACTCTTAGGTCATCATATTTTGGGAGTAGGCATATGTATTTATGATGTATTAAGAATGGTATTTATCTTTAATAAAAGTTAAATTATTATGATAGTAGAGTGCACTTAACTTGGTTCGTTCTCAGTTGTCGATGATGCAATAAACTTGTGTTCTTCCTGAAAAGTCAGCAATGTAATATTTAAACTAGACAATCTTCCTTTTTCCCCCCGATATTGATGTTTTTTATATTTATTTTGTTTGGGGAAAATATTTTAAAAATTCGACTTTGATTTTATACGTTTAGAAAAATATGCTGAACAACCTCGACACGCTTATCTTTGTAAGAGATGGGATTTCTTGTTTCGTTTGGAGTTTGGAAGCAAAGAAATGAAGCTGTAACTCTTGCAGAGTCTTTCGGGTGCAGTGCCTGGGCGAGTGACAGGAGGTGAGGTATCCTGTTGGGAATCATAAGCCCAGGGTGTTATGAGGCACCCATCCTTTGGAATTTTCTTTCTCTCAGGTGTATTTATAGTCTTTAAAAGCTACCATTTAAGTTTAAGAAATCAAGCCTTGTGAATTGATATGATTGTACCTTTAGAATCTTCCTGGTAACTCATCTCTGAGGTATAGCTTGGATCCTTGATCTTTCAAAGTTCATTTAAATGGAAATAAAATGATTGAAACAGATGTGTTTTTCTTTGCCTTGAGCATGTATTTGCCATGATTCCTGTGGTACCGCAGACCTGCAGGTCACTGTCCATCCATGCTTCCTGCAGGTGGCATTCCCAGCCCATCATAAACACAAAACAGAAGTTGGAGGAGGCTTCCCTGGTGGCGCAGTGGTTGAGAATCTGCCTGCCAATGCAGGGGACATGGGTTTGGGCCCTGGCCCGGGAAGATCCCACATGCCGCAGAGCAACTAGGCCCGTGAGCCACAACTACTGAGCCTGCGCGTCTGGAGCTTGTGCTCCGCAACAAGAGAGGCCGTGACAGTGAGAGGCCCGCACACCGCGATGAAGAGTGGCCCCCTCTCGCCGCAACTAGAGAAAGCCCTCGCACAGAAACGAAGACCCAACACAGCCATAAATTAATTAATTAATTAATTAATTAATTAAAAAAAGAAGTTGGAGGGATCAGGCAGGGGGTGCAGGGCTGTGTGTCAGGGGGTGTGGATGCCTGGAGATGGGCAGAGAAGGGGACATCTTCAAAGTGATGCTGAAAACTTGGCCTCTGTGCAGTGGTGCCGAATTGAATCTTGGAGAATTTTGGGTGAAGTAGAAAAGAATACCTTTATTGCTTTGCCAGGCAAAGGGGGACACAGTGGGCTTGTGCCCTGAAAAACTCTGTGTCCCAACCTGGGAGTATTTGGTGAGGAGTTTTATAGCAATGGTTCAAGGACAGGGGTGCTGATAAGAATCAGGGTGTGTGCAGGGCCTGCGCTCCTTTAATCTGGCCTCAGGTGGTCTTCATGAAGAGCTTCTCTGGTTCCTTTAATCTGGAAGGAAGAATGCTACATCTTCCATTTGTTGGGGGTTTTAGTTCTGTAAAGAGCTCAAAGCTATTGTTATGTGTATCCCTTGTGGTGGAACCAGGACCTGCCCCAAGGCTGCACTACTGTTTCTTGCCTGCTCCTCCCTTGTCTCTGCATCCCTTCCCTTCCCTGATGAGCAACTGTTTGAACCTGCCCTTTGGAACTCAGGGAAGGTAATGGAGGCTGGACAGAAAGACTCCCATGCCCAGGAGCCCCACAGGGTCCTGCTTGGGTTCAAAAGTGTGGGTGACCTTGCAGCCAGGCCTTTCCCTCCCTCCAGTGATGAAGTGGTCTTGTCCCTGGTCCCCTAAATGGCCTGACCTGCCTCACCTGCCGTTCCCCTCACAGACTCCACTCCCACTATTGTCTCTTTCCCCCATCTGCAGCTCCAGTCACCCCTCCCTTCTAGAACATTCCCATGACACACAAACCTGCTCTCACTTTCCACTCAAAGACAGCCCTCTAGACTTCCCTCCTTTTTCCAGTACTGTTCCCTTCCTCTATTTTTTAAGATTATAACATCTCCAAAGAACAGCCAACCGCCACCCATCCTCAGCTCCCGTTTTCTCCTCACCTGGCCACTGCACTGACAGTTCTGTTGGATGCACCAGTGCCCTCCACCTGACCAACACCAATGTCTTGCTGGAGCCCTTGGCCCCATCTGACACGGCTGAGCCCACCCTGCTCCCTTGGGCTCCCTCCCTGCTCCCTTGGGCTCCCCTCCCCTGTCTTCCAAGACCACATGCTCTGCTGTATTTCCTCTCACCTCACCTCTTGGCCTCTACTTCCTGGTCTCCTTTGCTGATTCCACGTTCACTCCCCAGCCTTGCCAGCCAGCATTTGGAGCACTCCAGGGCTGAAACTTCAGACCTCTTCTCTTCCTCGCCATTGACTCTTGCTTGGAGTCAAATGACCTCTTTCCATGTGTATTAGTCTGCTCCAGCTGCCGTAACAAAATACCACAGACCAGGAGGCTTAAACTACAGAAATGCATTTGCTTTCAGTTCTGGAAGCTGAAAGACCTAGATCAAGATGTTGGCAGGGTTGGTTCTTCTGAGGCCTCTTGGCTTGTAGACAACTGTCTTCTCCCTGTGTCCTTACGTGTTCTCTCCTTTGTATCCTATTGGATTAGGACCCACCCTGATGACCTCATTTTACCTTAAAGACCCTACCTCCAAAGAGCAGATAACCTTATCTTCTCCTATTGAATCAAGTTCTCTGCCAGTGACAGAGGCCATGGACAATGGGGGCTGCAGTCTGCACAGGGAGAGAGCATCTTTCCCAGCTTTTGTGGTTCCATACCTTCAAAGCTCTCTGACTGGTCTGCTTGCGTCACAGGCCCATACCTTGGGTCAATCCATGTTGCCAATGGTGGGGTTGGGGGCGGGGGAGGAGATCTGATGGGCCACACCTGAGTTGTGGCTCATTCTCGGGACCCTGCAGCCTTGAGGGGTCATAGGTAGCGACTACTACAGTCTAAGCAGAACCACATGGATTAGAGCCAGGGATACTTTGTCCTAAGGCAAGAATGCTACCTAGACCAAATAATAGAGGTTGTTTACCCTGAAGATTGTTAGGCAATGTGCCGAAACAAGAGGAATAAAGATGTAATGGAGACATGACAGAGTGGTGGGTGTGTGTCTGTCTCTGGGAGGAGATTCTCTCTTTCTCATACCCTTTTTTCAAAAAAAAGTTTATTTATTTATTTATTTATTTATTTATTTAGTCTGTGCCAGGTCTTAGTTGCAGCATGCAGGATCTATTTTTTTTTTTTTAAAACACCTTTATTGGGGTATAATTGCTTTAAAATGGAGTGTTAGTTTCTGCTTTATAACAAAGTGAATCAGTTATACATATAAATATGTTCCCATATCTCTTCCCTCTTGCGTCTCCCTCCCTCCCACCCTCCCTATCAACCCCTCCAGGCGGTCACAAAGCACGGAGATGATCTCCCTGTGCTATGCAGCTGCTTCCCACTAGCTATCTACCTTACGTTTGGTAGTGTATATATGTCCATGCCTCTCTCTCGCTTTGTCACAGCTCACCCTTCCCCCTCTCCATATCCTCAAGTCCGTTCTCTAGTAGGTCTGTGTCTTTATTCCTGTCTTACCCCTAGGTTCTTCATGACATTTTTTTCCCCTAAATTCCATATATATGTGTTAGCATACGGTATTTGTCTTTCTCTTTCTGACTTACTTCACTCTGTATGACAGACTCTAGGTCTACCCACCTCATTACAAAGAGCTCAATTTCATTTCTTTTTATGGCTGAGTAATATTCCATTGTATATATGTGCCACATCTTCTTTATCCATTTATCCGATGATGGGCACTTAGGTTGTTTCCATCTCCTGGCTATTGTAAATAGAGCTGCAATGAACATTTTGGTACATGACTCTTTTTTGAATTATGGTTTTCTCAGGGTATATGCCCAGGAGTGGGATTGCTGGGTCATATGGTAGTTCTATTTGTAGTGTTTTAAGGAATCCCCATACTGTTCTCCATAGTGGCTGTACCAATTCACATTCCCAACAGCAGTGCAAGAGTGTTCCATTTTCTCCACGTCCTCTCCAACATTTATTGTTTCTAGATTTTTTGATGATGGCCATTCGGACTGGTGTGAGATGATATCTCATTGTAGTTTTGATTTGCATTTCTCTAATGATTAATGATGTTGAGTATTCTTTCATGTGTTTGTTGGCAGTCTGTATATCTTCCTTGGAGAAATGTCTATTTAGATTTTCTGCCCATTTTTGAATTGGGTTGCTTGTTTTTTTGTTATTGAGCTGCTTGTAAATTTTGGAAATTAATCCTTTGTCAGTTGCTTCATTTGCAAATATTTTCTCCCATTCTTAGGGTTGTCTTTTGGTCTTATTTATGGTTTCCTTTGCTGTGCAAAAGCTTTGAAGTTTCATTAGGTCCCATTTGTTTATTTTAGTTTTTATTTGCATTTTCTAGGAGGTGGGTCAAAAAGGATCTTGCTGTGATTTATGTCATAGAGCGTTCTGCCTATGTTTTCCTCTAAGAGTTTGATAGTTTCTGGCCTTACAGTTAGGTCTTTAATCCATTCTGAGCTTATTTGTGTGTGTATGGAGTTAGGGAGTGATCTAGTCTCATACTTTTACATGTACCTGTCCAGTTTTCCCAGCACCACTTATTGAAGAGGCTGTCCTTTCTCCACTGTACATTCCTGCCTCCTTTATCAAAGATAAGGTGACCATATGTGCATGGGTTTTTCTCTGGGCTTTCTATCCTGTTCCATTGATCTATATTTCTGTTTTTGTGCCAGTACCATACTGTCTTGATTACTGTAGCTTTGTAGTTTAGTCTGAAGTCAGGGAGCCTGATTCTTCCAGCTCCTTTTTTTGTTCTCAAGATTGCTTTGGCTATTCGGGGTCTTTTGTGTTTCCATACACATTGTGAAATTTTTTGTTCTAGTTCTGTGAAAAATGCCAGTGGTAGTTTGATAGGGATTGCATTGAATCTGTAGATTGCTTTGGGTAGTAGAGTCATTTTCACAATGTTGATTCTTCCAGTCCAAGAACATGGTATATCTCTCCATCTATTTGTATCATCTTTAATTTCTTTCATCAGTGTCTTATAATTTTCTGCATACAGGTCTTTTGTCTCCATAGGTAGTTTATTCCTAGATATTTTATTCTTTTTGTTGCAGTGGTAAATGGGAGTGTTTTCTTGATTTCACTTTCAGATTTTTCATCATTAGTGTATAGGAATGCCAGAGATTTCTGTGCATCAATTTTGTATCCTGCTACTTTACCAAATTCATTGATTAGCCCTAATAGTTTTCTGGTAGCATCCTTAGGATTCTCTATGTATAGTATCATGTCATCTGCAAACAGTGACAGGTTTACTTCTTCTTTTCCGATTTGGATTCCTTTTATTTCCTTTTCTTCTCTGATTGCTGTGGCTGAAACTTCCAAAACTATGTTGAATAAGAGTGATGAGAGTGGGCAACCTTGTTTTGTTCCTGATCTTAGTGGAAATGCTTTCAGTTTCTCACCACTGAGGACGATGTTGGCTGTGGGTTTGTCATATATGGCCTTTTTTATGTTGAGGAAAGTTCCCTCTATGCCTACGTTCTGCAGGGTTTTTGTCATATTTGGGTGTTGAATTTTTTCAAAAGCTTTGTCTGCATCTATTGAGATGATCATATGTTTTTTAAATCAATTTGTTAATATGGTGTATCACGTTGATTGATTTGCATATATTGAAGAATCCTTGCATTCCTGGAATAAATCCCACTTGATCATGGTGTATGATCCTTTTAATGTGCTGTTGGATTCTGTTTGCTAGTATTTTGTTGAGGATTTTTGTATCTATGTTCATCAGTGATATTGGCCTGTAGTTTTCTTTCTTTGTGACTTCCTTGTCTGGTTTTGGTATCAGGGTGATGGTGGCATCGTAGAATGAGTTTGGGAGTTTTTCTCCCTCTGCTACATTTTGGAAGATTTTGAGAAGGATAGGTGTTAGCTCTTCTCTAAATGTTTGATAGCATTCGCCTGTGAAGCCATCTGGTCCTGGGCTTTTGTTTGTTGGAAGATTTTTAATCACACTTTCAATTTCAGTGCTTTTGATTGGTTTGTTCATATTTTCTATTTCTTCCTGATTCAGTCTTGGCAGGTTGTGCTCTTCTAAGAATTTGTCCATTTCTTCCAGGTTGTCCATTTTATTGGCATAGAGTTGCTTGTAGTAATCTCTCATGATCTTTTGTATTTCTGCAGTGTCAGTTGTTACTTCTCTTTTTCATTTCTAATTCTATGGATTTGAGTCTTCTCCCTTTTTTTCTTGATGAGTCTGGCTAATGGTTTATCAATTTTGTTTATCTTCTCAAAGAATGAGCTTTTAGTTTTATTGATCTTTGCTATTGTTTCCTTCATTTCTTTTTCATTTGTTTCTGATCTGATCTTCATGTTTTCTTTCCTTCTGCTAATTTTGGGGTTTTTTGTTCTTCTTTCTCTAATTGCTTTAGGTGCAGGGTTAGGTTGTTTATTTGAGATGTTTCCTGTTTCTTAAGGTAGGATTGTATTGCTATAAACTTCCCACTTAGAACTGCTTTTGCTGCACCCCATAGGTTTTGGGTCATCGTGTCTCCATTGTCATTTGTTTCTAGGTATTTTTTGATTTCCTCTTTGATTTCTTCAGTGATCACTTCGTTATCAAGTAGTGTACTGTTTAGCCTCCATGTGTTTGTATTTTTTACAGATCTTTTCCTGTAATTGATATCTAGTCTCATAGCGTTGTGGTTGGAAAAGGTACTTATACGATTTCAATTTTCTTAAATTTACCAAGGCTTGATTTGTGACCCAAGATATGATGTATCCTGGAGAATGTTCCATGAGCACTTGAGAAAACTGTGTATATTATGTTGGTTTTGGATGGAATGTCCTATAAATATCAATTAAGTCCATCTTGTTTAATGTATCATTTAAGTCTTGTGTTTCCTTATGTATTTTCATTTTGGATGATCTGCCCATTGGTGAAAGTGGGGTGTTAAAGTCCCCTACTATGAATGTGTTACTGTCGATTTCCCCTTTTATGGCTGTTAATGTTTGACTTATGTATTGAGGTGCTTCTATGTTGGGAGCATAAATATTTACAATTGTTATATCTTCTTGGATCGATCCCTTGATCATTATGTAGTGTCCTTCTTTGTCTCCTCTAATAGTCTTTATTTTAATGTCTATTTTGTCTGATATGAGAATTGCTACTCCAGCTTTCTTTTGGTTTCCATTTGCATGGAATATCTTTTTCCATCCCCTTACTTTCAGTCTGTATGTGTCTCTAGGTCTGAAGTGGGTCTCTTGTAGACAGCATATATATGGACCTTGTTTTTGTATCCATTCAGCCAGTCTGTGTCTTTTGGTGGGAGCATAATCCATTTACATTTAAGGTAATTATTGATATGTATGTTCCTATTCCCATTTTCTTAATTGTTTTGTGTCTGTTATTGTAGGTCTTTTCCTTCTCTTGTGTTTCTTGGCTAGAGAATGTCCTTTAGCATTTGTTGTAAAGTTGGTTTGGTGGGGCTGAACTCTCTCCGCTTTTGCTTGTCTGTAAAGTTTTTAATTTCTCCATCAAATTTGAATGAGATCCTTGCTGGTAGAGTCATCTTGGTTGTAGCTTTTCCTCCTTCATCACTTTAAATATGTCTTGCCAATCCCTTCTGGCTTGCAAAGTTTCTGCTGAAAGATCAGCTGTTAACCTTATGGGGATTCCCTTGTGTGTTATTTGTTGTTTTTCCCTTGCTGCTTTTAATATGTTTTCTTTGTATTTAATTTTTGACAGTTTGATTAATATGTGTCTTGGCATGCTTCTCCTAGGATTTATCCTGTATGGGACTCTCTGTGCTTTCTGGACTTGATTAACTATTTCCTTTCCTATATTAGGGAAGTTTTCAAATCTGATCTCTTCAAATATTTTCTCAGCCCCTTTCTTTTTCTCTTCTTCTTCTGGGACCCCTATAATTGAATGTTGGTGCATTTAATGTTGTCCCAGAGGTCTCTGAGACTGTCCTCAATTCTTTTCATTCTTTTTTCTTTCTTCTGCTCTGCAGTAGTTATTTCCACTATTTTATGTTCTAGGTCACTTATCCGTTCTTCTGCCTCAGTTATTCTGCTATTGATCCCATCTAGAGTATTTTTAATTTCATTTATTGTGTTGTTCATCATTGCTTGTTTTATGTTTAGTTCTTCTAGGTCCTTGTTAAATGTTTCTTGCATTTTCTCTATTCCATTTCCAAGATTTGGGATAATCTTTACTATCATTATTCTGAATTCTTTTTCTGGTAGACTGCCTATTTCCTCTTCATTTGTTAGGTCTGGTGGGTTTTTTTTCTTGCTCCTTCATCTGCTCTGTGTTTTTCTGTCTTCTCATTTTGCTTATCTTACTGTGTTTGGGGTCTCCTTTTTGCAGGCTGCAGTTTCATGGTTCCCATTGTTTTTGGTGTCTGTCCCCGGTGGCTAAAGTTGGTTCAGTGGGTTGTGTAGTCTTCCTGATAGAGGGGACTAGTGCCTGTGTTGTGGTGGATGAGGCTGGATCTTGTCTTTCTGGTGGGCAGGTCTACATCTGGTGGTGTGTTTTGGGGTGTCTGTGGCCTTAATATGATTTTAGGCAGCCTCTCTGCTAATGGGTGGGGTTGTGTTCCTGTCTTGCTAGTTGTTTGGGAGAGGCTGTCCAGCACTGTAGCTTGCTGGTTGTTGAGTGAAGCTGGGTGCTGGTGTTGAGATGTAGATCTCTGGGAGATTTTCGCCATTTGATATTATGTGGAGCTGGGCGGTCTCTTGTGGACCAGTGTCCTGAAGTTGGCTCTCCCACCTCTGATGCATAGCACTGACTGCTGGCTGCAGCACCAAGAGCCTTTCATCCACACGGCTCAGAATAAAAGGGAGAAAAAGTAGAAAGAAAGAAAGAAAGAAAGTAAGAAAGAAGGAAAGAAAGGAAGGAAGGAAGGAAGGAAGGATGGAAGGAAGGAAGGAGGGAAGGAAGAGAGACAGAAAAGAAAGAAAGAAAGAGGAAAGAGGATAAAATAAAATAAAGTTATTAAAATAAAAAATAATTATTAAGAAAAACGTTTTTTTAAAAAGAAAAAAACAAAACAAAACAAAACAACAAAACAAAAAAATGGACGGATAGAACCCTAGGACAAATGGTGACAGCAAAGCTACACAGACAAAATCTCTCACAGAAGCATACACATACACACTCACAAAAAGAGGAAATGGGGAAAAAATAGTAAATCTTGCTCTCAAAGTCCACCTCCTCAATTTGGGATGATTCATGTATTCCACAGATGCAGGGTACATCAAGTTGATTGTGGAGCTTTAATCCGCTGCTCCTGAGGCTGCTGGGAGAGATTTCCCTTTCTCTTCTTTGTTCGCACAGCTCCCAGGGCTCAGCTTTGGATTTGGCCCCGCCTCTGCATGTAGGTCGCCTGAGGGCATCTGTTCTTCCCTCAGAGAGGACGGGGTTAAAGGAGCAGCTGATTCGGGGGCTCTGGCTCACTCAGGCCGTGGGGAGGGAGGGGTGCAGATGCGGGGCGAACCTGCGGGGCAGAGGCCGGCGGGACGTTGCACCAGCCTGTGGCGCGCCATGCATTCTCCCGGGGAAGTTGTCCCTGGATCCCGGGACCCTGTCAGTGGCAGGCTGCACCGGCTCCCCGGAAGGGGTTGTGGATAGTGACCTGTTTTTGCACACAGGCTTCTTGGTGGCGGCAGCAGCAGCCTTAGCGTCTCATGCCCGTCTCTGGTGTCTGCACTGTTAGCCGCAGCTCGCGCCCGTCTCTGGAGCTCCTTTAAGCGGTGCTCTTAATCCCCTCCCCTCCCGCACCAGGAAACAAAGAGGGAAGAAAAAGTCTCTTGCCTCTTCGGCAGGTCCAGACTTTTCCCCGGACTCCCTCCCGGCTAGCCGTCATGCACTAGCCCCCTGCAGGCTGTGTTTCCACCGCCAGCCCCAGTCCTCTCCCTGCACCCCGACTGAAGCCCGAGCCTCAGCTCCCAGCCCCACCCACCTGAGCAGACAAGCGTCTCAGGCTGGTGAGTGCCGGTCAGCACTGATCCTCTGTGTGGGAATCTCTCCGCTATGCCCCCCACACCTCTGTTGCTGTGCTCTCCTCCACAGCTCCGAAGCTTCCCCCCTCCGCCACCCGCAGTCTCCGCCTGCGAAGGGGCTCCTAGTGTGTGGAAACCTTTCCTCCTTCACAGCTCCCTCCTACTGGTGCAGGCCCCATCCCTATTCTTTTGTCTCTGTTTTTTCTTTTTTCTTTTGCCCTACCCAGGTATGTGGAGAGTTTCTTGCCTTATTGGGAGATCTGAGGTCTTCTGCCAGGGTTCAGTAGGTGTTCTGTAGGAGTTGTTCCACGTGTAGGTGTATTTCTGGTGTATCTGTGGGAAGGAAGGTGATCTACGCGTCTTACTCTTCCGCCATCTTCCTGATCTCCTGTCAATCACTCCTGCAGGATCTTTAGTTGTGGCATGTGGGCTTCTTTAGTTGCGGCATACAAACTCTTAGTTGTGGCGTATCTTTGCAGGATCTAGTTCCCCAGCCAGGGATCAAACCTGGGCCACCTGTATTGGGAGCATGGAGTCTTACCCACTGGACAACCAGGGAAGTCCCTTTCTCATGCTTCTTGAAACATACTTCTTAAGTAGCTGTCTACCTTTTCTACCCATGAGTCCACTAGTCCTAAATAGCTTAAATGGTCAGCTAACAATAAGCATTTACTAGGTATTAGCAATTGATTTATGTACATTATTTCATTTAATTCCTATTTAAATAGCCACTAGAATTATCCCCAGCTTACAACAGACAAAGTGACCTGTGTTAGGTGATTAAGAAGCCAAAGGAGAAATAAACTGTGACATCAACAATTCCCTTCACGTTGGCCTGGTGAGTTCCTCTGCCCACATGGAATAGCGACTGAACTCAGGAGTGTCCTATGACTGATGTCAGGTGATGTCAGGTGTACTATCTCATGACGCAGAGCTATAAGGTAGGTCTAGAAAAGAGTCACTTAGGTAGGAAACAACAAAGATAACAGATCCGGTACTGTCTTTTTTTGTGTGTGTGGTACGCGGGCCTCTCACTGTTGTGGCCTCTCCCATTGCGGAGCACAGGCTCTGGACGTGCACGCTCAGCGGCCATGGCTCACGGGCCCAGCCGCTCCGCGGCATGTGGGATCTTCCCAGACCGGGGCACGAACCCATGTTCCCTGCATCGGCAGGCGGACTCTCAACCACTGCGCCACCAGGGAAGCCCACCGGTACTGTCTTTAGAGTTCTAGGTGGTTCTGCTCTGCATGTTCATGCCATATGGACAATGTCTATGAACCATGACAAAATATTCTTCCCATCACGCACCTGCAGCCAATCCTGACTCTGGGCTGACCAATGCTTCTGTTTATCCTCTTGTTATTTGAACAGCACTGTGGCCCTGAAGGTTTCTGGAGGACACTGTCCTTCATCAGTAGAGATGAAGATTGGAACTCAACAGTTAGATTCCTGTTCAGTCGTGAGAACCTGACTGCGTCTATATTAAGGCAGTCTTTTAATTAGTGCTTTTAGCGGTAATGCTTTTAGTGATGCCTGCTCATCTCAGGTAAGAAGCCCAGAGTATCAGACAGGAGAGGGGCCTTGGAGACCCACGGGTCCAACCTCCTTATTGCAGAGACGATGAAACTAAGTTAGCTCGGACTTATCTACAGGAGAAAACACCAGAAACAAGGTCATTTATTCATTTCTCTGTAATTTTAGCTCCTTTTGGATTTTGAATGCTACATTAAATCATAGCACTTAAGATATTTTATATATATATATATATATACACATAAATATGTATATATATGTATATGTATATAAATATGTATATCTATATAAATATATATACATATTTATGTGTATATATATATATATATGCACATATATATATATATACACATACACCATTCTGCATTTGATCTTGCAAAGTGTAAGCAAAGATCTCAAAGTTAAAACCATCCAACTCAGAGACTCGGAAAGTTTAAAGAATTTGCCCAAGTCTGTCTGAGTCAGCTCAGCCTTCTGTAACAAAAATACCACAGACAGGGTGGCTTTAAGAACAGAAATTTATTTCTCACAGATCTGGGGGCTAGAAGTCCGAGATCAAGGTGCCAACAGTCTGGTTTCTGGTGAGGTGTGTTTCCTCGTTTTCCTTACTTGGAGGAGAGCAAGCAAGCTCATATCTCTGGTGTCTCTTAATCCCATCATGAGGAGGGAGGGGGACAAAAACATTTAGTTCATAGCAAAGGTGCACATCTAGAAATTGGCCCTGGAGTTCTAACTCCAACTGCATGGCAGTAAAGCCTAGAATTCAAATTTAGAGACAGAGGTATACATCGTAAAGCAATTATGTGCTTAGCTTTCCAACAGTTTACTGACAGCCAATTGCTATGCATTCATTCATCAAATTTTTGTTGAACACTTACTGTGGGCCGGGTTTCCTGCCCTCATGGAATTCATTTTCTATTAAAGGAAATGGTTTGTTGACAGGCATTCACAGTGCAGTGTGATAAGGGCTGTGTTGGTAAGTTTCATGCTGGGTGCGATGGGCGCACACAGAGAAGGATCTAACGTATTCTTGACGGACCAGGAAAGCTCTCCAGAAAAAGTGAACTCTAACCTGAGACCTGTGTAAGACTCAGCCTCATGGGAGGCGCAGGAGGACTTCAGGGACAAAATGGTGAGTTGGGGAAGGAAATACTGCTCAGTAAGCAGAAGCCAAGTCCATAGGGGCAGGACCAAGGGATAAGACATGCTATGGACTCAATGTCTGTGTCCCCCTCAAATTCATATGTGGAAGCCCTAATCCCCAGTGTGATGGTATTCGGAGGTGGGATCCTTGGGAAGTGATTAGACTGTGAGGATGGAGTCCTCGTGATGGGATTAGTGCCCTTATAAGAAGAGACATGAGAGACAGAATTTCTCTCTCCTCTGTGTGAGGATACAGCAAGAAGACCAAGAAGACATTTGTCTGAAAACCAGGAAGAGATGTCTCACCAGGAACCGAGTCTTCTGGTGCCTTGGTCTTAGACTTTGAGCCTCCAGAACTGTGAGAAATAAATTTCTGTTCTTTAAGCCACCCAGTCTATGGTGTTTGTTATGGCAGCCTGAGCTGACGAGACGAGACTAGATAATTTGGAACCAGATAATGAATGGCTTCACAGCATGTGGTGGGACATAATTCTAAAACGGTCCCCTGAGATCTCCCACCCTGATCTCAAGGACTGTGAATATGATGAGACATCACAGCCATGATTACATTACATTACATGGAAAAAGGGATTTTGCAGATGTAAGTAAGGTTACCAATCAGTTGGCTTTGAGTTAATGAAAAGGGAGATTATCTGGGTGAGTCTATTCTAATCACACGAGCCCTTTAAAAGCAGAGTGTTTCTCCTGGCTAGTGGCAGAAAGAAGTCACAGTGATGCCAAAATTGAGACTGCAACATGCTGTTGCTGGCTTAAGGATGGGGGTGGCCATTGTCAGGGAATGTGCACATCTTCAGCTGACAACCAGCACAGAAGTGGGACTTCAGTCCTACAGATTCGAGGAACAGAATGTGCCAACAACCTGGATGAACTTGGAAGTGGATTCTTCCCCCAAACTTTCAAATAAGGATCCAGCCTGACTGACACTTTGTGACAGTGTGAGGTCCTTAGTGGAGCCCTCTCCAGCACACCCAGACTTCCCGCCTGCAGAGCTGTGAGAGAATAAATAGCGTGAGGCAATTTGCTACACAGTGATAGAAAGCTCATACTCAAGCCAAGTTAAAAAGAAAATAGATGTAAAAACCAAAAATAATCCACTACCAAATGGAATGCTGTAGTACATTAAAATATATGACAGGGGCTTCCCTGGTGGCGCAGTGGTTGAGAGTCCGCCTGCCGATGCAGGGGACACGGGTTCGTGCCCCGGTCCGGGAGGATCCCACGTGCCGCGGAGCGGCTGGGCCCGTGAGCCATGGCCGCTGAGCGTGCGCGTCCGGAGCCTGTGCTCCGCAACGGGAGAAGCCACAACAGTGAGAGGCCTGCGTACCGCAAAACAAACAAACAAACAAAATGACAATATTGTTTAAGATTCGAAAGTCGGTGTAATTTACATTAACAGGATGTATTAGGGTGTAAGTTTGGCTCCTGGAGCAGAGAGATCTAAAATAACAGCAATTTTAACAAGACAGAATTTTGTGTCTTACACAAAACTCTGCACAGATGGTCTAAAGCTGGTGTGGTGACTCATGGTCAATAGTGACTTACACTCAGTCATTGCCTTGCCCCCTTCAACACATGGCTTCCATCTTCTGGTCCAGATGGCTGCTCCAGCTGCCGTCATGATATATCCCAGGCAGTAGGAAGGAAGAAATGGGAGAAACAGGCATGCCTTCCTATCCATCCCCTGCTCTTCCCGGGTGACTTCAAGGGCAAGACAAAGACATGGCAACCGCACATACTTCATATCACAACTCAGCAGCCAGAACTTAGTCACATGGATACATCTAGCTTCAAGGGATTTGAGGAAAGTATTGAGTGGCCACGTGTCCCCTGAAATTTTACTACTATGGAAGAAAAAGAGAACAGATAATAGGGGAAAACTAGCTGTCTCTGCCCCAAGGAGAAAAAAGAAGATTCTCTTATTAAATGCAGATAAAACATTTAATAAAATGAAACACCGTTTGTTATCAGTCAGTGTTCTCCAGAGAAACAGAAAAAGTATATATTTTTACTCAAATCTATATATTAACAGAATACACACACACACACACACACACACACACACACACACACATTTATTGCAAGCAATTGGCTTAGGTAACTGAGGGGCTGGCAAATCTGAAATCTGTAGGGCAGGTCAGCAGGCTGGAGACGTTCATGCAAGAGCTGATGTTGCAGTCCTGAGGCAGAATTTCTTCTTCCTTAGGAAACTTCAGTAGACTCTTAAGGCCTTCAACTGATTGGATGAGGCCCACCCTCATCCCACTGGAGATTACTTCAATGGCGAGTAGCCTGCTTTCCTAACCACATTTGCAAGATACTGGCACTGCAACACCTTGATTAGTGTTTGATTGGATAACTGGGGACTCTAGCCTAGCTCAGTTGACAAATCAAACTAATCCTCAAGCCAAAGGAAAAAAAAAAAAAAACCAAATTAGGCTTTGAAAATATTTCCTGAACCTGATAAATGCAGTTGTAGTCCATATCGATTATATTTTACTTCTCAATATTCGTGTATATTTTTAGTCTGCTCAGCATCTGAATCTCCTTCCTACATTCGGGAAATCCACTTTTCTGTGAGTGTCAGTGACAGCCCAGCCCCATCTACCATTCTAGAGGCCCCAAAGTCTGATCCTGTCCCTGCTCGCCCCCAGCTGCTCTGTGACTTAAACCTAGCCGATTGGATGCTCTACCAGTGACCTTGATAAGGAATGGGTTTCACAAAGAAGCAGCTCTGGTTTGGGGCTGTCCCCGGTGGCAAGGGCAGAAGCTTCCCGCCAGTACCCTCACCAGGCTGTTTCTGGAAATTTCCCTGGGCCCTGGGTTCCTGCATAGCCTCCTTGGTTCATGCCTATTCTCTAAGCCTGCTTTTTTCAGCCTTCTCATTGATTCTGTTAGAAACCTGCCATCTCTTTTTTGTTGTCCCTTTTGTGATAAGTTTAGCCTGAATCAGATTCTGAGGTATGTAACCCTAAACCCTAATTGGTATATATAGAAAGGTTACAGCAAAAATCAAACCTAATGGTGAAATGTGAGAACACCTTTTAAAGTGGTGTTTCTCGACTGGAACAGAGGCAATATTGCCTCTTAAGGGACATTTGGCAATGTCTGGAGATCTTCTCGGTTGTCACAACCTGCAGTGGGTATGGTGTGGATGGGGGTGAGGTCTCCGTGCTATGGCATCCGGCATCTACTGGTAGAGGCCAGGGATGCTGCTGCACCTCCTATGAAGTCAATAGTGCTGAGATTGAGAAACTCTGCTCTAAAGTAAGAAACAAGACAAGGAAGCTTGCTTTCACTGTTTCTATTCAGTGCTATATTGAAGAATGTAAAAAGCAAAATAAAGCAAGAGAAAAAGAGATGTAAGGACTGGAATGGAAAAAAAATGTTTACTTCTTGCAGATGATATGACTGAACACCTGAAGATAATATTCAGAAACTAGTAAAACCATAGATAACTCATCACGGTTGCTGGATGTAAGATCAATATACATAAGCAAATAGCATACTAACAACAACCCCTTTAAAAGTAATACCACTACTTCTCTGTGTTATTTTTGCAACTTCTTGTGAATATATAATTATTTCAAAATAAAAAGGTTTTAAAAGATAATTTCAAAAATTTCTTTAGTAACAGCAACAAAAACTATAAGCTATTTAAGAATAATTTAACCAAAATGTGAAAGAAATTTGTGAGGAAAATTATATATCTTCATTGAAGAACAAAATAAGAATTAAATAAATGGAGAGACATATCATATTCATGTTTGGAAAAATCCAATGCTGTAGGTTGTCACTTCTTTTAACATTCATCTGTACATTCAATGCAATTCCAGCAAAAATCCCAACAAGGCTTTTAATAGAAGTCAACAAACTGACCTTAAAAATCATATAGGGGACTTTCCCTGGTGGCACAGTGGTTAAGAATCCGCCTGCCAATGCAGGGGACATGAGTTCGAGCCCTAGTCTGGGAAGATCCCATATGCCGTGGAGCAACTAAGCCCATGTGCCACAACTACTGAGCCTGCACTCTAGAGTCTGCAAGCCACAACTACTGAGCCCACATACCACAACTACTGAAGCCCATGTGCCACAACTACTGAAGCCCACGTGCCACAACTACTGAAGCCCGCATGCCTAGAGCCCGTGCTGCACAAGAAAGAGAAGCCACCACAGTGAGAAGCCCCCACACTGCAATGAAGAGTAGCCCCGCTCTCCGCAACTAGAGAAAGCCCGTGCACAGCAACGAAGACCCAATGCAGCCAATAATAAATAAATAGATTTATTAAAAAAAAAATCACATGGAAGCACTAAGGGCCAAATACGTAAACTCTAGGCTGTGAATTTAAAAAAGCTTCTATAAAAACTTCTATAAACAAAATTTTGCTCTGGCTTTTCTGTATAGGTTGGGTTAAAGGCAGGTAAAACTGGAAGACAGGAATTCCATGATAGTAATCTGTGCAAGAGGAAATGACCCAGGCCATGGGGATAATTGCAGGGAAATATTTAAGAAGTGCGATGTACAGACTTGGTGATTAATTAAATATGGGGAATAAGAGAAGGAGAGAATAGGATGATACCAAGAGTTTCAGGCCTGGTAATTGTGTAGATAGTGGTTCCGTTTTCTGGGATAGAAAACACAAAAGGAGGACTGGCATTTGGGAGAGAAGATATTGAATGTAGGTTTTGTTGATGAAAATTCAAGTAAGTATCAAGAAGAAAAAGAGGGAGTTTTATTGGAGCCAAACTGAGGATGCTAACCCAGGAAGCAGATTCTCAGGAAGCTCTGAGAACTGTTCTGCCTGGTAGAAGTCGAAGGCATAGTCAGCTACAATTTTTTTTTTTTTTTTTGGCGGTACGCGGGCCTCTCACTGCTGTGGCCTCTCCTGTCGTGGAGCACAGGCTCCGTATGCGCAGGCTCAGTGGCCATGGCTCACGGGTCCAGCCGCTCCACGGCATGTGGGATCCTCCCGGACCGGGGCACGAACCCGTGTGCCCTGCATTGGCAGGAGGACTCCCAACCACTGCGCCACCAGGGAAGCCCAGTCAGCTACATTTTTGAGACAAAGGATCGTACATCAAAATGATGTACTGATATTTCACATAAAGTTCCCCAAGGATTCATAGTCCAGGTAAGCATGTACAAAGCGAGCAGCAAGTCATCATCACCCCCTACAGAGCTGGGAAAGAATGCTATTGTTTAAGAAGTTACGTTGCTAACGTCAGAAAAAAGAAAACAGATTGATCTTTGCTGTCGAGCAGGCACTCCTGTCTTTGAGCAGCTCTGGTTAATGTGTAATGCTGATGCCCGCTGCACATTAGGGAGGGAGGAGGCCCAAATGGACACAGAGAGAATTTTATGTTTAATTTTTTCTTGTCCTGTTTTAACAGATAAATTTTATTTCATCAGTTTGGACAGAGAGAGTTTGTAATGGATGGGGTCATCCAAGTGGAGCTGTCTGAGAGGTAGTTGGTTGTATAGGTCTGAGAGCCCAGGAGAAACATCTGGGCTGGAGACCTAAATCTAGGAATCTAGAACATAATAGAAGCAGTAAGAATGAATAAAAATCACCAAGAACAGTCGTTAGATAAGAAGAAGGTGTGTTTAAGAACCCGGAGCAACAGACAGAGCAAGAAAGAAGGAAAAGAGGAACTTCCAGAGCGGTGGGAGGAGACCAGAGTCTTGTGCCAAAACCCAAGGAGAGGGAGCAAAAGGAGTGAGAACGTGGCTAGTGAATGAATGTGGCTGAAGTTCATGGAGAAGATGACCTGAGTCTGGTCAACTAGGTCAAGCAGCAGGGGCATCTTGGGCACTTGGCAAGAGGCCTTTCAGCAGTGTGGGAGGAGAGGAACCCTGCGTGGAGGGAGAAATGGCATGCACCAAAGGCAAGGCAGTGGGGCAGTGACATTTCTTTTCTCTCTTAATCAGTTTGGGTAAAAGTGTGTGTGGAGGGGAGGTCAACGATTCACTGGTTATAAACAAGAGACTTGGCATCTTGGCTAAAATTTAGTTTCATTCTCTGTGCTGAGAGGTGGGTGGAGAGAGAAGGTCCTCTTCATTTGTCCTGGACCTATCTGATGAGAATCAGTTATGAATTACAGAAGATGTTCCTCAAAAGGCTCTCTTGCATAAAGCAGGGTACATCCACATAACAAATCACTCTGAAGACATGAAAAAGAATGGAGAAGTTTTCTTATACAGATACAGGTTGTTCTCTAGGATATATTGTTAGGTGTGAAACCACACAGGATCCTGTGGGGCTCCTGGGCATGGAAGCTTTTCTGTGTCCCCCATTTCTCGTTTGTAGGTAATAGACTCCAGCCTCCATGACCTTCCCTGAGTCCTGAAGGGCAGATTCAAACAGTTGCTAATCAGGGAAGGAAGGGGATGCAGAGACAGGGGAGGAACAGTCAAGAAACAATAGTGCAGCCTTGGGGCAGGTCCTGGTTCCACCACAACGGATACACAGAACAATAGCTTTGAGCTCTTCTCCAGAACTGAAACCCCCAACAAACGGAAGATGTTAGCATTCTTCATTCCAGAGAAGGTCACAGTTTGATAACCTTGAGGAGCTCCTCAGGAGACCACCTGAGGCCAGATTAAAGGAGTACAGGCCCTGCACACACCCTGATCCTCATCAGCAACCCCACCCTTGAACCATTGCTATGAAACTCACCAAATTCCACCAGGTTGGGACACACAGTTTTGCGAGACATAAGCCCACTGTGTCCCCCTTTGCCTGGCAAAACAATAAAGCTATTCTTTTCTACTTCACCCCAAACTCTGTCTCTGAGATTTGATTTAGCACTAGTGCACAGAGGACGAGGTTTTGGCATCAGGTGAGAAACACAAGGTGTAGAATGATGTTTATGGTATGCTACTCCTTGTGTAGATATACATATTTACTTGTGTTTTCAAAAAGAAAGACTAGAAGAATACACAAAACTAATAGTGGTGGTCCTCCAAGGATAGCAGTGTAGGACACGAGGTAGAAGATTTCCATGAATATATTTAGTATATAGTTTTATTTTGGAACCATGCACATGTTTTACATAGTTTAACAAAAGAAATAAAAGTAAGATAAAAAGCAGTTCCTAAAAACTGAAAACAATTGACCCTACCCCTATCAAGGTAAAGAAGAACCACACAGAAAACATACTTCCTTGGTGTGACTTTCAACACAATGTTTTGAATCCATGTCTCTAGGAAAATTCTTCTAAGGATCAATAGCAGATCAAATAATTCTTAAACTCCATTCAGCACTCTTCTTGTCAGTAGTAATATTAATATTGTTAATATGAGACTATTATAAGTTATTAATGTAAAACAAATACATAATTATTGGACTGTCATTAGAAATTAAGATTTCTAGTATAAAAGAGATACAGCATAAAATCAAAGAAGTTAAATCAAAACCTTCTAATATTAAATTTGAATGGGATATATCAGAATGGCCTTATGATTTTTTTTCTCTTAAAAAGTATTTCCTGGTTCTGTCCATCAAAAGGGCCAAGAAACAATGACATCCAGATTGTGGTTTCTAATACAACTTCCCTGTAAAAGGAATCAGGTTTTTTTTGGGAAAAAAAAAGACTGACTCATGGTCTGAAGCAGAAAATGTGCAAGATTTTCACCCTGTTGTGTCAGAAAGCAAAGAGGCTGTTGTAGGCGCCATGGGGCAGAGTAAGGATATAGGACTAGCAATCCAGGTGGCAAATGGCTTACTAGAAAACTCTAGACTGGAACTTGACTCCTGTTTTTAGTTCTAGCTCTCGACTTTGGGCAAGATGCTTAATCTCTCTGAGACTAGGTCTCCATGAAATTTATTTTTCATTAGTAAGATGAAGATAAACACCCTTTCCTTTTCCTCAACTCAGGGCTATTGCCATCCCATAAGACTACCTTTGCATAAAATAGAAAATTTCCCCTTCTTCCTGGCCTCTTAGCTAGGTGCCCTTGGGAACACAATATCACTAACATTTATTATCTCACAGTTTCTCTAAGAATCCACATACAGCTTAGCTGAGTGTCTCTGGCTCAGTGTCTCTCATAAGGCTGCAGTCAAGGTGGTGGCTTGTGTCTCATCTGAGGGCTTGATTGGGGGTGGATCCACGCCCAAGCTCACTCAGTGGTTGAGGGCTGGATTCATGTCTGTATATGTTACTGCTTCACCAGAGGGAAACAGAACCAGTAGGATGTGTCTACGCCTATGTCCTTGTCCAAGTCCATGTTCACATCCACACCTGCATTCACACCTGCACCCACATCTCTATCTATCTAGATCTATATATTGCAAGGACCTGGCTTATGTAATTGTGGGGTCTGACTAGGTTAGTCTGAAATCCATACGGCAGGCTGTGAGGAAGGCAGGTGAAATCTTTTGGGCAGAAGCTGATGCTATAATCCACATCCTCAGGGAAATCTTGGTTCTGTTTTTAAGGGCTTTCAGTGAATTGAATCAGACCCAGATTATCTAGGAAAATCTCTTTTGCAAAAAGTCAACTGATTCTAGATGTCAATCACATCTACAAAATATCTTCACAGCAACACCAAGATGTGTGTTTAATTTAATGGCTGGGTACTGTAGCCTGGCCCGGTTGGCACATAAAACTGACCATCACAAATTCCTCGAGAGCTGCCAGCCAGCGGGTGTCCTCACTTCCTTGCCTTGTGGGCCTCTCCATAGGGCAGCTCACAGCACAGCAGCTGGCTTCCTCGGAGCAAGGGAGTGAGAAGAGCCAGGGAGAATGTCCGAGCAAGACAGAAGTTGCAGCCTTTTGTAACCTGACCTCTGAAGTGACATCTTGTCACTTCTGTTGTATTCTGTTTGTTAGAAGCAAAATATGTAGGTTCAGCCCACACTCAAGGGGAGGGGATGACCCAAGGGTGTGAGTAGGAGTCTGCAACCATAGGGGCCCTCCTCAGTAAATGCTGGGAAGAGTAAGTGAGATAATGTGTGTGAAAGAATTGTGTAATCCAGTAGATAAATATTAGCTAGAACCATATAAAATTGCTAGGATTAGGTTGTTCATTTTTTACCCACAAAAATGGCTGTCACCTAACGTAAGTTGTAGTTAAATAGGGAACTGATAGGGTGTAAAACAACTTTATAATTTTTGAGGGGGCCAGGCATGAATGGAATCTTGGATAAATGGCGGTGAGGGGTAGAGAGAGAGAAGCAGTGTCAATTTTACTAGGTTTGCATTTGGCTTGTTCCTCTCTCTCTCTCACTCTCTCTCTCTATTATTTGTATCATCAATCAATCTCTCTATCTCTCTATCTATCATCTATCATCTACTACCTATCTATCATCTATCTATCTATCTATCTATCTATCTATCTATCTATCATCTACTATCTATCTATCATCCATCTTCTATCTGTCTATCTGCCATCTACTATCTATCTATCTAGCTATCATCTATCTATATCTATCCCTATATCATTGTCTACTGATTGATCTATCTTCCTATCTATCATCTATTTATTATGTATTTTGACTGATCAGCTGCTGGGATTGATTTGGGCATATTTAAAATGCAACCCAAGGCTAGCGCTTTGCAAAGGTTTTGTCTGCACCTTGAGCAATGAGTTTGTTGTGAACTAAGGGAGTGGCCACAGCATACGCCTCTGAAGCATCCATCCACAGTGGATTCTTTTCTCTCCTTTCATTTTCTTTTCTTCTTCCGTGTTTTCTCTTTCTGATCCATTTGGCACCAAAGGCAATAGACTTCCCAGCCCTTTGTGGATGAGAGAAAAAGAGTAGGTCCTCTGTAACCCTAAAGGTATAACTTTTAAAGTGATAAACCATAGTTAGCTTATCATCCTGAGGCCACCCTCAACGACACACAAGTCCTGTAGAAACAGATATGTGTGTTATTTCTATATTATTCTACAGATAGAAATATTTATCTAGAGAAATAAAAAAATAAGCAAAGAAACAAAAGTGCACACGGAGCAACTTTCCACCCGGAGGAAATGTGTATCTCTTCTGTCATCAATGATCCTGAATTGGGTTTCTGCCGCTGCCAACTGACACTTTTATACTAAATTGTATTTTTTTTAAAGGGGTGTGGTCAGAGGAAAGAAAATTCACACCAGTTTGAAATAAAGTAGGGCAAGTCAACATACTTCTACCCATTTTCTTTGAGTGCAATTCTTTTGTTCCTCTGTTTCTTTCATAGTTTTTAATGGGCATCATCCTCAGATTCAAAGACCAGATGTGCTTTCTTATCATCCAAGATGAGCTGTTATTAATGGAAGAGAAGAAAATCAGCAGTGTGGATTTTTTTTTTTTTTTTTTTTTTTTTTTTTTTTTTTTTT